>NC_137959.1:34071677-34234177 GCF_963924665.1 Micromys minutus | reverse complement strand
GTATGTGTGTACCTGTTTGTATGGGGAGGAATACACAAGCATGTGAAAACAATAAGATATAGGTAGGGTGTCTTCCATAATCACATCTCTGCCTTGTTTTTTTGAGATAGGTTCTTCTCTGAGCCTGAATTCCATGACTGCTTAGACTCGCTAGTCAGTAAACAAGGAAACCGACTATTCCCACCTCCCCAGCCCTGGATCCTACTATGCATGGCAAGTGCCTTACTGAAGATCTCTCCAGCCCTGTTTTTATTTTGTTTTGTTTTTTGGAGACCAGATCTTACACAGCACAGGTTAGCCCTTTATCCCCTATGTAGACAAAGATGCCCTTGAATTTTGGAAATATTCTTTTTTTAAATTGGATATTCTCTATATTTACATTTCAAATGTTATCCCCTTCTCCCCCATTTCCATCCCCCCTCCCGAAAATATTCTAACATCAGAGTTGCATATGCTAGTAAATATATTAAAAGCAATCATCTGCAGAGGTCAGCTTTATGGTACATAAAGTTTACTGTAATACTCTATGTCCAACCTGGAGATCTAGCTCATTGGTAGAGTGCTTGCCTGGTTCGCATGCATATGCTAGGCTTTGGGTCCTTCCCAAGCACTCCAGAAGGGGATCTTAGCAGAAAGAGATGAAACAAGGATGCCCTTGAACTTCTGACCTTCCTGCCTCTGCTTCCCAAATGTGGGATGACAGGTTTATAGGTGATAATGCCATAGAGATAAATCTAGAACAGTATTTGCCATGCGCTGTCAGAAATATTTGCTATATGAATGTTTATGTGTCATGAGAAAGAAAGTGCTGATTAAAACACCAGTGCCCAGAAGTGCAAGGAGTCACTAGAAGTAAGGGGGCTAGAAGTGGAGCTCAGTGTGTTAGGAGTGCTCACCTAACATGTACAGAGTTCTGGGTTCAGTCCCTAGTATTGGATAAACAGGGCATGGTGATATATACCTATAGTCTTGGCACAGGAGAGGCAGAGGCAGGAGATCAGGAGTTCAAAGTCTTCCTCAGCCTTAATTTTTTTACAGGTATTTCTCTCCATGCCTAGAAGGATGCACTATTCACAAGCTCAAAGAAACTGAGAAATTTAAACTTGCCCCCTTTTAAATGAAGGCAGTTTCCTTTTTCCAAGACTAAAGGTCTGTTCTTAGTGTATACGTAATACTTATGCATATCCACATAGACACACATGAATTGGAGAAAGAAAACAACTGGTCTCATTGGGAGAGAGATGGTGAGAACTGGGGAGTTCGGGTGCCTGAATAGATGAGGGACGTTTGCCACATTAATGTGTTTTAGTATTTTTGTCTCTGGCCATGTAAATTTTTTTATTTAAAGATTATTTTAGGGCTGGAACGATGGCTCAGCGGTCAAGAGCACTGACTGCTCTTCCAGAGGTCCTGAGTTCAGTTCCCAGCAACCACATGGTGGCTCACAACCACCTGTAATGGGATCTTATGCCTTCTTCTGGTGTGTCTGAAGACAGCTACAGTGTACTCACATACATGAAATAAATAAATCAATCTTAAAAAAAAAAACAACATTATTTTAGATGTGTGTAAGTGCTTTGCCTGTGTGTGTAGATACATGAGCTCTCTCTCTCTCTCTCTCTCTCTCTATATATATATATATATAATGCCCACAGAGGTCAGAAGAGGAAGTCAGGTTTCCTGGAACTGACTAGGAACCGCCATGTGGGTGCTGGGTACTGAACCCAGATCCTCTACAAGAGCAACAAGTGCTCTTAACCACTGAGCCATCTCTCCAGCCCCTTACTTTTTTTGTGAGACAGAAGGGTCACTGTGGAGTCCCCGAGGCTAGATCTGAATTCTTGATCTTCCTACTGTTGCCTCCTGAGTGCCAAGGTTATAGGTGTCTGCCGCTATCCCCTTGTGCCATGCGTATTTACATGGAGCTGCATACATGCCACATGCTCACTGAAAGGCTGCAGAGCCAGTAGGAGTAGAACAGGAGCCTCTGTGCTTTAAAGTGAGCATGCTCATCATAGGATCTTCGGATGACAGTTTTGTTTGCTCTATATGCTTTTAAACAAAATGACAAGGATTAGGACTGCTTCAAGCCATCTTTCTTTCTTTCTTTTTCTTTTTTTTTTTTTTTTTTGAAAATGAGCCATTTGGCCTGTAGTTTTATATTCTAGCCTATCCTTTATTAAAAGGCTGCTGCACATAGGCTGCCACTTGAACAGCTGAGCAAAGCCGACTCCTCCTGGAACATACGAATGTTGAGCTTTGGTGCCTATCTTAGAGACTGCTCTTGTCACCACCCCGTGCATGTTCCCAGATTATAATTTTCTCTTGGAAGTGGCATTACAGTGTGGATCCGGGGTAATTCCTGACATTGCAACAGGAAGGCACACACGCCCCATCCTGAAGTCTTAGAGGAGTTTCATGTTGTCATTTGTTTCGTCAGGAGGCCAGTGGGGAGATGGCTCAGTGGGTAAGGCATTTGCCATGCCAGCATGAGGAAAGTGTGAAAGAAAGAAGATTTTGGATCCTCGGTACCCATGGAAATGCCAGACATGAAGTCTTCCTGCAATTCAAGCACGTGGGAGCTGAAGACAGGGATCCCCAGAGCAAGCTGGCTAGCTAGACTAGCCAAAATGACAAGCTCCGAGACTCCATTTCTCTCTTGTCTCCATGAGGATCCTTGTTCTATTCATAGCATCTGAACACATAAAAAAGAATTTGCCGCTTTTCCCAGACACACACATATAGAGATACACGAGCACACACACACACATAGACACACACACACATACATAGACAGATACACAGATATACACACACACATACAGATATACACATACACAGACAGATACACACACATATAGATACACAGATACACACACAGATATACACAAACAGATACACAGAGAGAGAGATACATACACAGAGACACACACACATACATAGACAGATACACAGATACACACACACATACAGATATACACATACACAGACAGATACACACACATATAGATACACAGATACACACACAGATATACACAAACAGATACACACAGAGATACACACACAGAGATACACACACATACAGACAGATACACACATATAAAGGCAGATATACACAGAGACAGACAGATACACACACACTCACACACATATACACCCACACCCTTCTTGCTTCAGTACATAAGCGTGGTGGGAAGAGACACATAGTATCAGCCTCTCCCTGTGCACGCATACTCTCATACATGTGTGTCTGTACACAGTGCATGTAGATACACATGTACATATCTACATCCACACAGTCTGTTGTGAAGTTAGACTAGTGACACATAACTGTAATCCTACCACTTGAGAGGCTGAGATAGGAGAATTGGGAGTTCAACACCTACCTGGATACACAGTAAACTCAAAAAAAGTGGGGGAGGGAGTTTTGAGACTATAGTTCAGTGGTCATGCATTTGTTTAACCTAGGGCCCTGGGCCAGTGTGTGTGTGTGTGTGTGTGTGTGTGTGTGTGTGTGCACACACACACATGAGCCTGGGAAAGGCAGCAAATCCTTTCTTTTTTTTTTTTTTAAGATTTATTTATTTTATTTATATGAGTACACTGTAGCTGTCTTCAGACACACCAGAAGAGGGCATCAGATCTCATGATAGATGGTTGTGGTTGCTGGGATTTGAACTCAGGAGCTCTGGAAGAGCAGTAAGTGCTTTTAACCACTGAGCCATCTCTCCAACCCAGCAAATCCTTTTTTATGTACTCAGATGCTATGAGTAGATCAAGTATCCTCATGGAGACAGAGAGAAATGGAGTCTCAGAACCTACCAATATTCTGTTACCCCTTAGAATAACAGAAAAGTACCTATTTGAATTAGACCTCTATCTTAAAAAAAAAAAAAGACAAAGATTTTTATTTTATGTTTCTATCATGTGTGTGGAGGTGCCTGGGTAGGCCAGATGAGTGGCTGATCCTCTGCAGCTGGAGTTATAGGCAGTTGTGAGCTGCTCAACATGGATGGAGGGAACCAAACCTGGATCCTCCCGGAAGAGCAGTAATCATTCGTAACCATTAAGCATTGCTCTAGAACCTTGACCTCTCTGCCTTTCCTTTTTCTGTTATCTTCATGTTCTTACTGCTCATAGGTTGGGTGAGCTGCTTTGGGGCACTCTTTCTGGAGGCAGGGTTAGTGAATATTGATTGACCCACCTTCTATTTTAGGAGAGAGAGCTGCTGAAAAAGATGTTGCAGAAGCCCACTGCCAATGTGAGAAGGCAGGTAACCATGCTCAAAGCCAGGGTTTTAGACATCTCAGACCTATATGAGAAGTTTGGGGCCTGCGTAGTTCAAACAATAAGGGAGATAAGATCCTCTCTTCTCTGCCTTTGATGGAGACCCCAGGACCTCTGCTGGGGAAGACAAAGTCTTCCACTGAGAACTATCCTCCTGAGCCCTCTCAAAGCTCTTTATGTTTTTACCGTTTTGCTTGAAAAGACAAAGATTTGAGCAGAGGAATGAGCAGCCGAATAGGCAGAGCCACGAGACGGAGAGTGTGAGCACATCCACAAATATTTGCTGATTGACAAGAGAGGGAGATTGCTAGTGAGTGGGTCCAAGGTTGCTAGGTGCAAGAGGATTCAGCCAGTGGTGATGGGGAGCAGCGAGCCCCTGGTACATCCTGCAGCCGAGGAAACAGATGAGAAAGATGGGGGCTGCTTTATATCACACTGGTGGGAATGTAAAATAGTCCGGCCAGTACGGAAATCAGTATGGAGGGTCCCCAACAAAACAAAACAAAGAAACCCAACAAAACAAAACAACAAAAATAAATCTATCGGAGCTATACCATTCCTGAATATTTTTTTTTAAGATTTATTTATTTATTATATGTAACTACACTGTAGCTGTCTTCAGACACCAGAAGAGGGCATCAAATCTTATTACACATAGTTGTGAGCCACCATGTGGTTGCTGGGATTTGAACTCAGGACCTCTAAAAGAGCAGTCAGTGATCTTAACTGCTGAGCCATTTCTTCAACCCCTATTCCTGAATATTTACCAAAAAGATTCCACGTCAACCTATCACATAGGTACATCGGTGTTTACTGAGTAGCTAAGTTATGGAACCAACTTATGCTTCTTTTAAAAATTTTTTTACATTTATACTTTTTAGTGTGTGTGCCTGTGTATGTCCTGTGTGTGTGTGTGTGTGTGTGTATGTCCTATGTATGTGTGTAGGTGGGTGTCTGTCTCTCTGTGGGTTCAGGTGTCAAAAAAGGTCAAAGGCATTGTTACATTGTTTGTGTGCTAGGAACCAGATGTGGGTCTGGGTCCTTTGTAAGAGCATTGTGTGCTCTTAACCACTGAGCCACCTCTCCAGCACCCAGTGAAAAAGAAAAACAAAAAAAACCAAACAAACAAACAAAAAAAAACACAGCTGTGTTTAATTATCATGGCTAGCTACTGTTAAAAGATAGCCGAGGCCCTCTCTAGGTTTGCTGTGTATCTTGTCTTCTTGTGACTTGGCTAATTCAATGACCTTCTAAAAAGACAGGAAGATAAGAACCCTGTTGCGTGGTCAGTTCATTGAGGTCTGTGTGACAAGGACCATCAAGGTTCCCCAGCCACTGCCTCAGGCAGGACACTCAGCCCATGGCTGTCAGATGTGCATCAGGAATGAAGAAGCAGCCAGAGCACTTTTGATTTTTACCTTAGAGTCTCCAGTCTTTGATGACAGAGTCATGACATGACTTTGTGGGTGGGCACAGTGTGGGTGGAAGATGTTAGAGAAGGGTCTGAGGAAGCAATTGGGAAGGCACAGATGCTCTGACTCCTTACATTCTTTCCACATGAAAGGAAGAAAGCACTGAAAGAACAGAGAGCGAGGATCTGAAATCCAAAGTACTTTCTGTGCTTGCAGCATTCGACATGAAGATTTGGAGGAGTGGCAGCCAGATTTCCTGTTATCCTGGCACTGGAAAGGTGTGGAGGCAGGAGGATCAGATCAAAATCATCTAAGCTACAGTGACTCCCAGGCCAGCCTGGGCTACATGAGACCCCCACATCTTAAAAAAAAAAAAAAAAAAAGCTTGGGAGAAGAGAGCTGAAAGTGGGGCAAGTATTTTGGAAAAGCTCTGACAAGGGTGACCCAGCACATTACCAAGCTCCTTGTGGACAGACATAGCTTTGGATTATCTTTCCTCTTAGCCCTTGCCTAAAGAAACCTAAGTACATGAGCAGGCCCTTCCTAACTAGGCCTTTTCTGCCTTTTTCTGCTGTAATTTCTCCTACATCTTGTCATGCTCTCAAGTACCAGGCAGACCTGGCCTATGGGAACCACTCCTTCAGCAGAGTTCTACAGTATTTACTGCTTTCACATAATAGGCCAGTAAGAAGACAACATGCTAGGAAGATTAACACATTCCTAGATTCTGATGTGATTTCTCAAACAGGCCTAGATAATTGTATCTTCCCTGGATATGGAGCCACATGCCTGCAATCTTACTTCGTAGGAGTGGATCCCTGTTTTGAGGCCAGACTGGTCTTTATCTTCAGGGCTGTTTTGGTCCTTTGTGATAGAGAGATTGGGGGGAACTGGGTGACAGAAGAAAGGTGGGATGTGTAGGCTAGAATAGTTTCCTGTTTGAGGGGTGGTCTCACTATGATGTGGAGGCTGGTCTAACTCCTGATATCTCCTGATATCCAGTAATCTTAAAAAGAATCTTTGTGTTTGCTTGTTTTTGGGGACAGGGTTTCACTATGTAGCTCTGGCTGGCTGGAAACTCACTAGGTAGACCAGGCTGTCTTTGAAGTCACAGAGATCCAGCTGTCTGCTCGAAAATGCTAGGATTAAAGTCACAAGCCACCGGGTTTGATTTTTTTTTTCTAAGACTTTAAAAATGTTTATTTGTGTATATGCGTGTGTATGCCACATGTATGCAGGTTCTCATGAGGGCCAGAAGAGGACGTCAGATTCCCCTATAGCTGTTGTGAGATCTTTGGAATAACAGCGATTTAACCAATGACCCATATCTTCACCCCACTAGTGATCCTGTTGTGATAGTGTACCCTGAGTTCTGGGATTGATTAGAACTTGGCATTACAATTCGCTCTAAGGGTTTTTGTTTGTTTGTTTTAATATTTGCGTTGACTTGTGTGAGTATCTGAGTGTTTGTGGTCATTTGTGTACATTACTCCTGTGCGTGGGGAGACTAGAAGAAGCATCAGGTTTCCTCTGCCTATTGTTTGGCCTCCCCCCCCCTCCTTTTCTCCCCCGCTCGCTCCAAACCTTGGGCTCGTGTTTTCTCAGTTAGGATGAAGACCAGCAAACCCCAGTGATCCTCTTGTCCCAGCTCCACCAAACTAGATCTGGAGTTACAGGGTCTCACTGGAGCCTAGATTTGTTATACGAGTCCTGAGATTCTGCTCCTTGTGATTTCAAAGCAATGTTAATGTTCTTATTCAGTAAGTCTGAATAAGAACCCTCTAAGCCTGTAATAGTTTTGTTTGTTTGTTTTGTTTTTTTAAGACATGGTTTCTCGAGCCATCTTCCAGTTAACTCGCCAACATGACGAACACAAAGGGAAAGAGGAGAGGCACTCGCTATATGTTCTCTAGGCCTTTTAGGAAACATGGAGTTGTTCCTTTGGCTACATACATGTGAATCTACAAGAAGGGTGATATTGTAGACATCAGGGAATGGGCACTGTTCAGAAAGGAATGCCCCGAAAGTGTTACCACAGAAAAACTGGAAGGGTCTAAAGTGTCACCAGAATTCGGTGAGCATCATTGTAAACAAACAAGGGCAAGATTCTGGCCAAGAGGATCAATGTGCGGATTGAGCACATCAAGCACCCGAAGCGGGTGAAGGAGAACGATCAGAAGAAAAAGGACGCCAAAGAGAAAGGAACCTGGGGTCAGCGGAAGCGCCAGCCTGCGCCACCCAGAGAAGCCCACTTTGTGAGGACTAAGGGAAGAGCCTGAGCTGCTGGAGCCCATTCCCTATGAATTCATGGCCTAATGTACAAAGAAAAATAAAGGACCCGGACTACAAAAAAAAAAAAAAAAAAAAAAAAAAAAAAAAAAACCAAACAAACCAACAAACAAACAAACAAAAAAAAAAAGACATGGTTTCTCAGTGTAGTCCTGTTTGTAGGATTGGAGAGAAGCCAACTATTATCTACTATGCTAAACATCCTGATTATTTCTTATTTCATTCTCAAAATTTATCTAATACTTCAAAAACTGTGTGGATAAAGGTATTGCTAGTATTAGAAATTAAATATAGAATGGTGAAAAACGTTATGGTTAAATGGTAACTATCATTAACACTAATTACACATCCTCAGTGAAAAAATAACACTTTCTAAAACCAAAACGATATTATCAAAGAGTGGCAAGTCGTTTAATACTCAGCTTAAACAACCTTTCTCAGTACATTCCCTATGTACTACACTGCCTCAGGAGAACTATACAGCACACTGGTGAGAGGAAATGAAAGTAACGGGTTCGTATGATTATGAAATTGTTTTATCTTTAGGGACTTGTCTCACCCCACCCCCCAAAGAGTCCCGGAGAACCTCAGGAGCTTCAGTATATGAATCGCGACTATACAACATGAAACACTCAAAGCCTTTTCAAAGCCTTGTTGACAGGAATCTGAAGAAATTATTTTCCTTTGGTACGGATGTAGGTTTTGTTTATAGGCTGTGTGTAAGAGAATCAGCAAGAAGACAGGACAACTGTTTCTAAACTCAGGACAACAGTTCTCTAACTCAGGCTCTTCCTGGGTAACTGACTCTGTGCTGACATTTGACTACAATTCCCGGCAGAGCTCACGGCAGGGGCGTGTCAGCAGCCGCAGGGTGCCCGGGTGACTCGTACTGATGACGAAATGAAGGGGGGCGTTCCTGTTTTGGGGGGGCAGACCTGGTCCTTGGTTGGGGGAGAAAGCAGAGAAGGCGGGGCCTATCGTTGGGATAGCCAATGAATGGCGGTCAAGTGAAAGGCAGGGAACTAGGCGTGGCCGGATTTATTAGCTGGCTGTGTGGGGTTTACTAACCCGGGAGTCTCGGGTTTTGGGTTGGGGGTGGAGGGTCGCCGACTGGCACCCCACGGTCGGGCTAGTGAGATGGCAGCGCGCTGGAGCAGCGAGAACGTGGTGGTGGAGTTTCGGGACTCTCAGGTGAGCTGTGCGTGAATGGAGCCGACTGGACATGCGCTTTCTGTGGTTTACACACCCCCCCACCCTCAACCCCCGCCTTTTCATCTATCCCTTTGCTCAAGGTGGGGAGATGGGCATGGTGCTCACACGGAGCTGTCAGAGTCAGGATAGCCTAGGGGAACTTTGATTACTGATCAAGACAGTTAGGTAGACGTGTATGGCCTTTCGGGTTCCACACGGGCTTGTGGTCTTGGGACACCGAGATAGCGATAATAAATGCTCAGGGGATTCTTCCCTTGTTCAGGGTAGTGAGCTGGGGGAGGTGTCCACATCCTGAGGTAGTCGACTGCACTTGGTGACTTGGGAAAGTTACAGAACTTTTTTGAGCCTCAGTTACTTGGACCACTCTCCCTTTGTACCATTTGGGGGGATGAATCTGTGAAATATTGTTTTGCCGAGCATCTGCTTCAACCTACTAAGTGGTTGTTAATGTGGAAAATACTCTGTTGCTGACAAAATACATGCATTGCTTAGATTGGACATATGTGTGGCCCATCCCTGACGTCACTGTCTACACATCAGTTTTATTACCTGTAGAAGAGAGTTATTTATACTTACAGGACTGGCATGAGAATTTTATGAGGCCGTATGTTTAAGATGTGTGGCACATTGCTAGCTTCAGTGCTCTCAACCGCTAAGCCATCTCTCCAGGTTTTTCCCCCCAACCCCCCACTTTTTGAGACAGGGTCTCATATGTAACTCTGCCTGTCCTGGAACTCTTTATGTAGACTACTCAGGCCTCAAACTCAGAGAGATCCTCCTGCCTCTGTCTCCCAACACCGGGGTCTAGAGGCATGTGTTAGGATTCTTTTTTCTTTTTTTTAAATTTATTTTGTGTATGTGAGTACACTGTAGCTGTCTTCAGCCACACCAGAAGAGGGCATCAGATCTCATTACAGATGGTTGTGAGCCACCATGTGTTTGCTGGGAATTGAACTCAGGACCTCTGGTAGAGCAGCCAGTGCTCTTAACCACTGAGCCATCTCTCTAGCCCCTGCTAGGACTCTTTTGAGACAGGATTTCACGTACCCCAGGCTGACTTTGAGCCTGGTGTGTAGCTGAGGAGACCTTGAGCTTTTGATCCTCTTGCCTTTACCTGCTGAGTGCTGAGGTCATAGGTGTGCACACCACCAGTTTTGAGCCGTACACAGGGCTTCATGGATACAACACAAGTACAGTACTGAGCTACGTTCCTGTGTTTTTCTCAGTTTTCTGTATTGAGTCTTCCATATGCCAGGCTTCCTGCTAGGCACTCTGTCTTTGTGTTCTTTTTCTACTTGATGAAAGAGCCATGCAGGTTAAATAGGTATTATCCTTTTCTACCAAAAGAGGAAGCTGATCCCTTGTTGGCTGATCTTGAGAGAGTTATCTGAAGCCTCCTATATGTGTCTGGTGGCGCTGGGATTTGTACAGTCTCTGGCCCAGAGCTCATTATGCTGCTTCAGCTCTTAATAGCTCATAATATCACACACAGGTTCATAATAGATAATACCTATGACATTTCTTCTCAAGTTTTTCATTTACTCAACACGTATTTATTATATTTTTTGTACTTTCTTACATTTTTGGTTGTAAGCCTTGCCTTTAATGGTTGTGTGTCATCCCTTCAGCCCTGAATTCTTTGTGTAACAGACTTTTTAAAAAAGATTCAGACACATCAGAAGAGGGTATCAGATCTCATTTCAGATGGTTGTGAGCCACCATGTGGTTGCTGGGAATTGAACTCAGGACCTCTGGAAGAGCAGTCAGTGCTCTTAACTGCTGAGCCATCTCTCCAACCCAGTGTGTCAAACTTTTATTCACTTGTTTGTTTATTTATTTATTCAATAAGGATTTATTCAGTTTTTATGTTCCTATGTGTGTTGTGTGCAAGTACATATGTATGCATGTTTTTGCATGTGCATTCCTATGTGTCTCAGGGTTTCTGTTGCTGTGAAGAGACCATGATCATGGCAATTCTTATAAAGGAAAATATTTAGTTGAAATTTTTTAATTGGCTTGCAGTTCAGAAGTTTAGTCCATTTCCATCATGGCGGGAAACATGGCAGAATGCCGGCAGATGTGGTGCTAGAAGGAGGAGCTGAGAATTCTACATGCAGATCATCCAGCAATAGAAAAAACAACAAAATTGTGGGCCTCTAAGCAGGCTTGTGCTTCTAAGACTTCAAAACCTGTCTCCACAGTGACATACTTTCTCCTACAATGCACACCTCTTAATAGTGCCACTCCCTTTATAGGCCAAGCAATGGAACATGAGAGTCTATGGAGCTATTCCTATTCAAACCACACAACATGTGCAGGTGGAGGCCCAAGGCTGATGTCAGGAATTGTCCTGGTTGCTTTTCCAGCTTGTTCATTGAGGCAGGGCCTCTCAGCGAAGCCCAGAGCTTCCCAGTGCAGCTAGACTTGGTAGCCAGCTTGCTCTGAGGGATCCAGTTTTTTAGCTTTTCAAGACTAGAAGTACAGGCAGGCTAGTATGCCCACCCAATATTTACTTATGTGGGTTTCTAGAGATCTGAACTTTGGCCCTCATGATTACAAGAGTGTGTTTTAACTGTAGAGTCACTTCCCCCAGCCCTACCCCTTTTAAAAATGAGGATTTATTGTGGTCTTACGAGTGCACATTGTACCAGGCACAGTGTCAATATCCAGTTACACTTAGGGAAATCTGGATTACAGTAAGTGGTTAGCAAGAGTCTTCTAAAGCTCCATCCTGTCCTTTGCCTAGAGGGCTGATATAAGGAGCCGCCCACCAGTCTTCTCTGTGGTGCCCTCTGATAAGTAGTCCCCGTGGAGAATTTGACCAGCAGCTCATTGGATTAAGGGATCTTGAAACACGTGGTGCTGTCAGCATTGTCAGTGTGATGTCTGCTTTCCCCAGGGAGGTGCCAGACTCCTAGGGGAGAAGACAGATTGTGGTTACCCTTCTTGTTAATTGCTTTCACTAGGGATCAGGACAGAGCTGAACCAGTATCACGTGTCTAAGCCTGCTAATTTGGAAGATGCTAATCTATAAATCTTTCAATTCTCACAGAAACTCAGGCAGTCTCACCCCTATTTCTTTATAGAGATGTAACTGAAGAGACCTGCAGAGAGGGTGCTGACACCTATATTGGAGTGCTATGAAGTAGGAACAAATAATTAAGCCTAAACAGCAGTTGGCATAGCAAGAGAACAAGTAAACTGGGTAATTTAACTGCTTTGTGGGAGTTTCTGTTTTTCGTTAAGATTTTTCCATTTCGTTGAAAGGATAGATCTATACTGTGAATTTGCCTGTTTTGTCTGATGTTGATTGGCAAGAGGCAGAAACCTATGTTTTTTGGCTTTTTTTTTTTTTTTTTAGCTTTCTACTGCATAGAAAGAAAAAAAATACTTTATGTTGCCTCTCTGAAGATGTCTAGAACAGTAAACTTCTTAAAATGCTCCATATTTATTTGTATTTTATATTCTAGAATATAATTTCAGCAGTCTGTGGTGGTTTGAATGAGAATGGCTCTCATAGATTCATATATTTGAATGCTTGGTTCCCAGTTGGTGGAACTGTTTGAAAAGGATTAGGAGGTGTGGCCTTGGTGGAGGAGGCGTGTCACTGGGGGGGGTCAGCCTTGAAGTTTCAAAAGCCCATGCCATTTTCAGTTAACTTTCTCTGCCTCGTGCTTGTGGATTAAGATGTAAGCTCTCAACTACTTTTGCAGCACTATGCCTGCCTGCCTGCCTGCCTGCCTGCCTGCCTGCCTGCCTGCCTGCCTGCCTGCTGCCACCTGCCATGATGGTTACGGACCCTCTGAAACTAAGCTCCAAATTAAATGCTTTTATAAATTGCCTGGATCATGGTGTTTGTTGCAGCAATTGAAAAGTAATTAAGACACAGGCCAGGGCGCTTGCTGCCAAGCTGATGATGACCTGAGATAGAGGCTCAGGGCGCACATGGTAGAGGTAGAGAACTGATTCCTGAAAGTTGTCCTTTCTTTCTATGGGCACCGCGGCATGTGCTCTGCTAACCCCCAGCACACGAACAAATGAACATAAAGTTTAGAAATTATAAAATTATTTTAGGGTTAGGGATGTAGCTAAGAGGAGTACTTGCCTAGCATGCTTGAGGTTTTTGCTGGTTTGTTGGTATTTTATTTATTGTGAATGTGATCCACCTGTCTTTACCTCCTTAGCCATGGGGTTACAAGCATGAGGTACAATACCTGGCTGTTAAGGAAACAAAAAGGTTTGATTTCCAGCACCTGCCCATAACACAGGGGTCAGATGACAACTTTTAGAGGTCAGCTCTGTTCTTCTATTGTGAGATCTGGGGAGCTGACTCAGGTCTTTTGGGTTTGCCTCATGAACATTGTTGTTGCTTGGGTTTTCAGTTTAATGAAGTGTTCTTCGACTCTTGGCAGCTTAGCTTAGGAGTGGGAAGTAGGAGCTTGGGAATCCAGTGGCCTTCAGAGTCACTTTGTTCTCACAATCACAGAAGACAGTGAATGAGGACACCTGAAGGGTAGGCAAGCCAGATTCCCTTGGCAGGCAGAGTGGATCTCTGCAGGGGGAGGGATCTCAAAAATGACTTGTCCTTTGCCTTTCTGATCTTTTATGCATTGAGTCTCATTGATTTAGCCTGTATATTGTATATAAATTAGCTGTTGATTTGGGATGAATCTGGGAACGCAGTCACACATGCTCACACACACACACACACACACACACACACACACACACACACACACGGATGCATGCACGCACATGCGAGTTTTTTTTTTATGATATGTGTGTATATATGTACATATGCATAGAGAGGCCAGAAGTCAGCCTTGGGCTTTGGTCCTTAGGAACCATTCCCCTGTCTTTACCTCCTTTGCTCTGGAATTTACAAACATGTGTTACGATTAAAAAAAGAAAAGAAAGAAAAAAAAGAACAGAGAATCAGGTTTGATTTCCTTCACCATATGACAGATCACAACTGTCCATAGCTATACTTCTTTTCTTCTTTTAAAGAGTTGTTTAGCTTCTGTGTATGAGCACACTGTCCCTGTCTTCAGACACACCAGAAGAGGGCATCAGATCCCATTACAGATGGTTGTGAGCCACCATGTGGTTGCTGAGATCTGAACTCAGGAGCTCTGGAAGAGCAGTCAGTGTTCTTAACCACTGACCCATCTCTCCAGCCCCCTATAGCTACACATCCAGAGGAGCCAATAACTTCTTGTTTCCTTTAGTTCTGAGCATACACGTAGTATACAGATATACATACAGGCAAAATACACATAAAATAAAATAATAAAAAGTGTATGTGTGAGAGAGGCCAGAAGAGGGTATCAAATTCCCTGGATCTAGAGAGTTTACAGCACGTTGTGAGCCATCTGGGAACTGAACTCAGGTCCCTGGAGGCAGCCTACACTCTAATACTGAGCTATAGTTCCAGCCCCAAACACCGGCTCTGTGTACACCTGAGGATCATACTCTGGTCCTGGCACCCTTGGCAAGCTGCTCACAATCGCCTGCAACTCCAGCACCAGGGAATGCATGGTCTTTGGTCTCCACGTACCTGTGCTCACATATATATATACTCTCCACCAATTAATTATCTGGTTGTGAGCCAGATAATTAAAAGTAAAATAAATCTTAAGGAAACAAGTTTGCTCATTTTGAAGTGACTTGCTTGTTAAGATGTGAATAGTAAGTCTGTAATACCAGATCCTGGGAGGTAGAGGCAGGAGGATCAGTTCAAGGTCATTTTCCCATACAGAGCAAGTTTGAGAGTGGCTTGGGTTACAGGAGACCCTATTTCCAAAAGCAAAATGTAGGGTTATTTGGGGGTGGGGTGGGTCACACGTCTGCTCTGCCACAGGGCACAGCTGCTGGGGAGGCAGGAAGTTCAACTGTGCTTAACCCATGCCTTTGCTGGGCAGGTGTAGGGCCATACATAGGGCAGCCTATGGGTCCGCTCTGGGGTTGGGGAAGTTGCACAGTATGAAGTGCAGGATGGATAGCTGGAGCTTGCCGGGGGGGGGGGGGGGGGGAAGGGATGGGGCGGGGGGTCTCCCCAGGCCTGCGATGAGGCCGGGGTGGTCTGGTTCTCAGGCTCTTGGACACCCGCATCCTCCACCTGTGAGGGACTTAGGGTATTGCCCTTAGGTGACTGATGGCCACAAATCTATGGAGGGCTGTGTCCGGTGATGGGGACTTGGTTTTCAGGGAGTCTGGTGAAACTCCTACCATCCCTTTCAGGGTCTCTGGGGTTTCAAGCCCCCTCAACCAGGAACCAGGTGCCTTTCACAGTCCCATAGCAAAACAAAACTCCACCAACAAAAACAAAAGCCTGAAACCAACACAACAACAACAAAACAGCAAGTTAGATCACAGTAGTGAACCACATCACAGTGGATGTGAATTACTTGCTTTGTTAAAAGTTTAAATAGCAATGCAGTAACAGTAGTGAAAAACATAATCTAGCACAGAGATCAAGGGTTGTGAGTCAGTGTGCTGCGCCAAGATCCAGGTGATGCCATCTGTGGGCCAGGCGACCTTGGCTAACTTGCTACCTTTCTAAGTTTCAGCTCTTCATCCGTAAAGCAAGGCAAACACTAGGCCTCAAGGGCTCTCTAGAGCACCCTCAGGATGATGAGTACTTTGAAGACTGCAAAGCAAAAATCAAAGAGCAAAGGGAGTAGAGATTGGACAAAAGGAGCCCCAGACTCCCCAGTGACCTTTCCTGGTGGAGGTGCATAGGACATCAGTTCTCCGAGAGTCAGTACCAGAAGTGTTGTTTGGACCCTGGTTGGTTATGGATAACAGCATGTATCTGGAGTGCAGGCCCCCTGGGGCTGGAGAGATGGCTCAGCAGTTAAGAGCACTGACTGCTCTTCCAGAGGTCCTGAGTTCAATTCCCTGCAACCACATGGTGGCTCATAATCATCTGTAACAAGATCTGATGCCTTCTTTTGGTGTGTCTGAAGACAGCTACAATGTACTCATATAAATAAAATAAATAAATCTTAAAAAAAAAAAAGAGTGCAGACCCCCTTCAGGAGACAGTTATGCTCAAGTTTAGCTGGTGGAGCCACCCTTGGGCTCTGGTGTGAACACTTCCAAAATCCAGGTTCTCAGGCAGCAGTGATTGCAAGGAAGCCTTCAGCAGGCTAGCTGCAGGCCTCACCATTCCCTAGCATGCTTCATTTGTAGAATAGCTGTGCGGGTTAAATGAGGGTGTCTGCAGAGCGCTTAGCACGGTAGCCAGTATACATTAACTGCTTGATGCCTGTTATTGCATTGGAAGTCTGACCTAAGGACATAACGAATGGGCTTCACAGAATAGACTTTGAGAGCTGAGAAGATCTTTAGGTGATGTCTCATCTACCCTCATATTTTATACATCAGAACCTGAGTTCTACAAGGATGAGGTGATTTATCCAGTGACGCTCTCTGTTATGGGATTTGAGTTTGCATGGAGAGGAGATGTTTCTGTATTAAAGAGGGAGATTTCCCAAGCAACACCCTTCTTACTGTATAAACAATTTGTAGTTCATGTTAGACAGTGATAGCTCAGGGACAGCTTTGGCAGCAGTGTCTGTCTCTATAATTTATATAGAGATAGGATCTTATGTGACATGGTCTGATTCTTATTAATATAAATTGGTTTCAGCTTGTGGCTTCAGGCTGTGAGATTTGATTATGCATTAATTAGGGTCTATGTCCAGGCTGGGATTATAAATGTGTACCCATCCCCAGCTTCATGAGCTTTCTTAGAGCAGTCCAGAACTGTCAATTCACCTGTTTATACTGAACATCTGAATGAGTTTTAGTATATGTCTGGTATCACCACCATTTCTAGAGCATACCCTCACCCCAACTTGAATCAGTCTTTTTTTGTTTGTTTGTTTTTGAGACAGGGTTTCTCTGTGTAGCTCTGGCTGTCCTCATTCTATGGATCAGACTGGCCTCAAACTTAGAGCTCCTCCTGCCTCTGCCTGCCTCCTGGGTGCTAGGATTAAGGCGTGCACCACCACCGCCTGGCTCATTCCTTTTTATAGTTCAGTAATGTCCACTGTGTCTATATAGCATCTGCTCATTTTTTAAAAGTCGGTTAATAGTCCATTGTTGCTAGACAACATCTTATTCATCCATTCATCCATTGTTGACATTTGAGTTGTTTCCACTTTGGGGTATTATGGGCCATTTTGCTACAAACACTGAAGTACAAGTTGTTGTGTAGCATAAGCATTTAAGACAATTTTTAAATTGCCTTTAATACCAATAGTCACTAAATTAATATGTAAATGAGTACCATGTACTAGGCATTGTGTTAGCAAATCGATTTTTACTCTTAAGAAAATTGCAATCTAATGGAGGAAATGTACTAATAACTAAATACCATTATAATATCTCAAGTACCGCCAAGGAAGCAGACTCTTAGGTCCTACTGAAACACAGATGTAGCTATTTCGTACTAGGTGTGAGGGGATAGTCCAGCAAAACCTTAGATGTGTCTATGCTGAATCCCAAAGGGTGGGGAGTTGGAGATCTGTATAATTGCTGTGCAAACTTCATGGAGAACCAACTGATTTTGGGTCCCTGCTACCCACATAAAATGCTGGACATGGTGGTACCCCAGTGATCTGAGTACTGAGGAGGTGGAGATGGGAGGATCTTTAGAGCTGAATTGGTGAGTTCTAGGGTTCAGTGAGAAACTATGTAATAAATAAATCAAGCAAGCAAGCAATGGAAGAAGACATTCCATGTTGGTCTCTGTCCTTCACACTCAGGGACATGCATGTGCAGTGTACTCACCACACACCACACCCATACTGATGCACACACACAAAGACACAGACACACAAAAAGACAAAGAATTAGCCAGACAAAGGATAGAAGTGTCTTCCTGGCAGAACCAGCCATTGATACAAAGGTCCTGAGGTGAGGGAGGGAGGAATAGGTGGAAAGGGAGAGAGAGGTAAGCAGGGAGAAAGGGGGAAGGGAGGAGAAAGACAGATTAGGTTTGGAGGGCTGGAAGGAATTCATTTTAAAGAATTCATAATGGCTAGGGGCGGGGTTGGGAGGGAGCTCTGAGATGGGCGGCAGGAATGAACTGGAAGCTCCGAGGTGGTCTGTGAAGCTACACTAAACACACAAAGAAGGATGCACTCAATCCTGCTGACTCTGCAGAGCCACGACCAAATTTAGCTCCAGCAGCAGCTTTGAGATGACAGGGAGCACAGCTGGTGGCAGGCTCCTAGCCTTCCCCGGTAAAGTGATAACAAGGCAGAGGATGGGAGTGGTTGAGTAGGAGAGGCAGGAAGCTCTGTCCAGACTAAATTGCAATCTGAGTAAAGCTGGATCCTGGAAGCAGGGAGTTTTAGGTCTGGAACAATCTGATCCTGTCTTAATTTCTTTGCTAGTTCATTTTGGTTTTGTTTGCTTGTTTTTGTGTTTTTGACTAAATATAGCCCACGTTGGCTTTGAATGTATGGATCTCCTGTTGCAGCCAGCTAAGTGTTAGTATTACAGGTACGAATCACAGTGTCCAGATTGTGTATGTGAAAGTGTGCACATATGTACTGAGGTCAGAGAACTGATTAGAAGTTGTAGGTATGTTAGAATCCCAGAAGTCGGCTCCTGCATCTGGCTTTTCACCTGGGCTCTAGGTACCAACTAAGGCTGTAAGGATTGCATTGGCAAGTGCTTTTGCTTTTCCTTGCTGAGTCATCTCTCTGTCTTTGTTTAGAGACACCTTTCTGTGTACAGTTGGAGGCCAGGAGAGCTTTGTGGAGGTGGTCCTCTTCTTCCACTGTGGATTAAGTAGTCAGGTTGACATGCAAGCACATCTTCCTGCTAAGCCATCTCACTGTTTTAATAGACAGTATAAAATACCATTCTCAGATACATCGCTGGTCTATCCATAATCTACAAGCTCCTTCCTTCAGGCAGATAGAAAGTTCTACCTGAGTCACTGCAAGCGTTCCTTTCCTCCCTTGCCTTGGGTTCAAATAAAATCCCACATCCCATTCATCATAACTGCTTAGCACCTTTAGTTCATTTGCCATTTTGGTAACTTATCACATTTCATTCATTCATCTCAGAGGTAAGGCCTTGGACCATTGCCTCCTGTCCCTGTAGATCGTCCTTGTCTCTGACAGATTGCTTCATGTTTTGTTGAGAGAACTTTCTTCTCTCAAGTTCTTCATGAGGGCAGCCCAGCGTAATCTTTCTACATATGTGTTTCTATAAACACAGTGGTAGGGTTTGTTTTTGTTTTGTTTTGTTTTTAACTTAGTGGTTCCTTTTGAAAAATAACTTTCTGGGCTAGACAGATGGTTCAGTGGATAAAGCTCAATGAAGTGAGTTCAAACCTTGGAACCCATGTGGCAGGAGAGAACTAACTCCTGCAGGTTACCCTCTGACCCCCCCCCCATGTATTCTTCACACCCAGTAAATAAATAAATGTAAAAGAGATCCCTTAATATGGTGATTTATGATGTACTTTCAGTTTTGATGCATCTTCATGTTTTTAAAAATGCTACTAGAATTATTCCATTGTCTAGATATGCATACTATAGTTGTAAGTAAACAGCTCTGTCCAGAAAACATTTGCTGTATTTTGGGGTAGATACTAGAGGTAGAATTCCCGAGACCAAAAGCATAGTATTTTGGACTGTTGCCAGATGGTCTTTTATTAATGTCTTGTTACTATATACTGCATACTACAAATTTAGCAATTTAGAAAAATAACCATCTATTAGTTCAGATTTCAGTGGGTCAGAAGTCCAGGCACTGTGTGGCTGGTTTCTTTGTTCAATACCTTGCTACCAAAATCAAGACATCTTTCTTTGAGCTGTGTTTCCACCTGGAGGCTTTACTTCAGAGGACTTCATTTCCAAGCTTGTTCAGGTGGCTTTCAATATCTAATCTCTAGGGTGTAGGACAGAAATTTCTGTGTCCTTACTGATTGTAACTGAGGGCTTGCTCTCAGCTCCCAGAGGTCACTGTCAGGTTCTTCCCTGGGACCCCTTCCTTTTTCATAGGTGGTGTAGGGGATCCCATCTCTTTTCTAGCTTCTGGACCAATTAACTGGCCAGTGTGATTAGCTTTCTCAGTTGCTGCCTCCCAAATAGAAGGTCTGTATTCATTAAACAACTCCCCCCAACCTTGTCAGCCTCTACTTTGTCTCTGTGAGCTTTCCTGATGTATTACTACCTTTAGTATTGCTGTTATTGTTGCTGTAATAAAGTAACTAAAGAAAGGGTTTATTTTAGCTTATGGTTCTAGAAGGAGAGTCCATAATTACAGGGGAGACATGAGAACCTGAACAGGAAGCTGAGAGATCAAATCTCAACCACACACAGGAAGCAAAGGGAGAGCTAGAAGTAGAGTAGAGCTATAAGGCCTGCTTCTGGTGACTTGCTTCCTCCAGCACCTCCTAAAGGCTCCATAATGTTCCCAAACAACCCCACCCACAGGGGATCAAGTGTTTAAATCCACAAACTTATGGGGACATTTTTCATTCAAACCTCCACACATACCTTAAGTGGAGTCATCTTGTACCAGTGTCTTGTTAGGTGTGTGTTACTTGGCGTAATCTTAAGAGTCATTCCTGTTGTAGCATCTATTGGATTTTCTGTTTTTAAAGGCTGAATAATGATGTACCATGATGTTGTCTACTTTTCTTTATCTTCACTCATCCCTGATGGATACTTGGGCACCTTAATCATATCAGTAAACCACTGGCAGCTCTAGCTAGAGTAGTACTAATTAGCCTTATGTAGCAGGTACAAGAGATGTGTGTGAATCAAGAGCCCAGAATCTTGGGGCTGTGGTCAGTTTCTCTCCATGAGATGCCCTCCAGAAAGATGATGCTCCCTGTTGGAGAAACCATCATGTCCTCTTTACATCATTAATCTGTACATTACACAGAAGGGTTCTAGAGATGGCATGGCATCAGGCTTGTCCGTGTACCCAGACTTCTCTCTGCTCAGGACTCTAGGACTGTATGGAGAATTCATTTTAATCACTTTTCTGTTTCTAGGAGAACAGTCTGGCTTCATGTCTCCAATGTTAGAGATGACATGGCTTTTGAGTGGTAGGTACATGTGAGAAAATCATTAGTGAAGCCAGTGAGGGGGTGGGGCATTGGTGTTGCCATTCATAGGCTATGATTGTGCCAGCATCCACAAAGTGAATTCTTCCAGCATGCTCTCTTGGAAAGAATTTAGAGCATTTAGTGACCAAAGAGATGATATAGAAACGACAGAGTAAGGCTGTAGCTGCCAGGATTCAGGCAGCCACATGCCTTACCTTCACTAGACTTGGTACAGACTTGGAGATGAGGCTCTGAGTCATGAGGATGATACGCACTATGATCTGGGAGACAGGATTTCAGACTGAATGTGGATGGGACACATTGATAATAATATTACCCTGGAGGATAGTGGGGTTCAGGGGTACGTGTGGGAATATGCTCAAAGTACATTGTGAACTTGCATAAAAATAGCCTCATGTAGCCCTGTATAATTAAACAGTGGCTAAAATATTAAGAATAAAACCTTGGATTCAGTAGTGATGGTATTTGAGAAATGTTGCCATATGCCATACAGCTTCAAGAGGGTCCCATGTGCTATGGAAAGAAATGAGTGTTCTGTGGGTATGTAGTTAGCAATGTTCCAGGTTAGCTTCAGTAGGAGAGGGTCTCGTCAGTAGCTGTTTCTTGCTTTGTGCTAGTCAGATTCTCTGAGGACTCTAGAACGTTTGTCTTCTCAACTTAGAATGTACTGTCTTGGTTGTGTATGGTCCTGGTGTGTGTGAGTGTGTGTGTGTGTGTGTGTGTGTGTGTGTGTGTGTGTGTGTTTTAAACATAAGCTATCATTTGTCAAGGTGAATGTGAGACCCAGGTGGGAACTAAAAGGGCTTAAAGCAATAGTTCTCAACCTGTGGGTTGAGACCGCTTTGGAAAACCTCTAAAACATTTATATTACAATTCATAACAGTAGCACAATTACAGCTTTTAAGTATTACAATAATTTTATGGTTGTGGGCAGTCACTGTAGTTGAGGAACTGTATTAAAGGGTCACTCAGCATTAGGAAGGATTCAAACCACTGGAAAGTATCCATTGTTGAATACTAAAACCTGATAATGGCTTACTGTCAGCCAGGGACTTCCTGAGAAACCAAAAGAAGAGCCAAAGGTAGGTCTGTCTTTTCCCCTGGATACTTTGCTGGCAAAACTAAAACTGTTCTTTTTCACAGGCAACTGCCATGTCTGTGGACTGTCTTGGGCAGCATGCAGTGCTTTCTGGGTAAGTGAGCTTTTGGAGTTTGTCTGCCACACGTTCTGGGGAATGCAGTGTAAGTTCCTGGGAGATCAGAAACTGTGCTTGAGGACAATCAGGGTTTAGTACACAGGACCACACGGGCACGTGCAGGGATTCTTTGGGTTTTTGTTTTTGTCTCTTACAGGTAAGCAGTGAACTCACATTTTAGTGATTTGTAGCTTGGCCTTGAGATGGCAGTGTTGCTGTTACCACACAGTCTCATCAAGAAATAAATCTAGCATGGCTGAAGAGGTGGTTATTGGGATTGAGGGGAACTGGGTTCTCTGGATACTTATGCAGTTTACCTAACTGGACTTTGGTTTTCTCCTGAAAGAATTAGAAAAATTATTTTGTGTGTGTGTGGTGTGTGTGTACACGTGTGTGTGTGTGTGTGTGTGTGTGTGTGTGTGTGTGTGTGTAACCTCAGGTGTCATTCCTCAGACAGAGTTTGTTTAGTTTTGAGGTAGGTTTTCTTATTGGGCCGGAACTCACAGAAACAAGCCTGGATGGGCAGCCAGCTCCAGAGAGCCATCTGTCTCTCCTCAGGAATGAGATTACTGCAGGGTTGTTAACTCACAGACCAAGTGTTTCTTCTTTCTTAAAAAATATGCAGCATTCTTATTTTTCAGGTTCTTTATGTTGATTGACACTTTAAACTTGCTATTGGCATATTTACTTTGTTACTTTAATTGTTAGGCCTTTTTCCTGGGCGGTTGGTTCTCTTCCTGATAGGTCTGGTTTCCTTTTCAAGTAGTAGACTTACAGAGGAATCTGAGACTTTCCCGAAGGATTTTGGTCCAGTACTAAGTATATTTAACACATTTACTAAATGTAAAGCTCTATGCCTGGCAATATCGGGCTTATAAGATATCCTAGATATAGTGTAGTTTCCAGGTAAGCAGGTGAATTGAGACAAGAGCCTTAACATTTGGTAGCCTTCTTGTAGATAAAATGCAGTTGAAATGTGCATCCTGCTGTGGGATTAATATGGAAATCTGGTTCTAGCCAGGGACACCGAGAAAGGCTAAGGGGAGGAGCTGAGTGCAGACACACTCTGATGAGTGGATGTGGGTAGTGACGGCTAACCAAGTAGCTGTCACAGAGATACTGTCTGCCTTGCAAAACTATCATCAGCTTGGGCTGCATGTTATATCTTCTTCTGTGTGCCTTTCAGATGATTGTCATGTGTATCTGAGTTTTTGGAGCACTGCTTGCAAACTGCATACAACTCCAAATGTGCCATTCTAGTGTGGTGTACATGAGCTCATGTTGCTGTGCAGCTATAATACTGATGTCGTTCTAGCCGAAGATTCCTGTACATCGTCAATCTAGATGCCCCCTTCGAAGGCCACCGGAAAATCTCCCGCCAGAGCAAATGGGACATTGGAGCTGTGCAGTGGAATCCTCATGACAGCTTCGCACATTATTTTGCAGCTTCGGTGAGTTTATTTAAGGAGTGTCATTGAGGGCTGGCAAGTATTTGTTCTGAACAAAGAAGAAAACATAGTCTTCATTGCTCAGTAAAAGGGAAAAAAAGAGGTTTACGGAGTTAGATAGATGGCTTAGTGGTTATGATCACTGGATAAATGATCTTCCAGAGGACCTGGGTTTGATTTCCAGAACCTATATTGCATCTCACAACCATAACTTGAGTTCTAGGAGATCTTACACCCTCATCTAGCCTCCATGGGCACCAAGCATGATATATATGCAAAGGCTAAACAAACACCCATACGCACATAATAAAAATAAAAATGGGAGCTTTGACTCTTTCTGAAAGAAGAGGCAAGTTGTCTTGCAGGTTTATATATGTAAGTAATTTGCTGGCCCCTGGTCTGTGTCAGACTTTGTATTTCTAGGGACTGAATCCACATTTTTAATGAGAAACAAGTGGATGTCTGTCATTTCTGTGTATAGTGAGTTACCTTCCTTAGCAACGATATAACTAGCCAGGGGTTGCAAGGCAGATGACAGAAAGATGCTCCAAGGAGGAGGAATGGGAGCTGGTCTGAGCTGGCCTTCATTGCCTTCAGAGGGACAAATACTTCATCCACCAGCAACCAGAAGAGATGGTTCAACAGTGAAGAGCAAATACTGCCTTTTTAGAAGACTTGAGTTCAGTTCCTAGCACCCACTGAGGTGGCTCACAGCTGCCTGTAACCAGTTCCAGGGGCCTCTGGCCTCTTCTGGTCTGTGTGGACACCTGCACTCACATGTACATCCCCTTCCACACAGATAATTAACAAGAAAGTAAATTAAAACAAAAATGTCTCATTTGTTCCAAGGGTGGGATTCTTTCCTAATTGGAGTTCATTAGCTTGGTTAGCTCTGCAGGTTTTGAGTGCCTGTTTGTAAATTTACCAGGCTTATACCTAGCTTCTTTTTGTTTTCTGAGAAACTTAGCACTCTCCAAAAGGATTTTGGGCCATGTCTTCTCTGGCACCTTTCTCCAGATTCTTTGTTACTATTCTCTAACACTGGCTTTCAACCTTTCTGATGCTGTGACCCTTTAACACAGTTCATATCATGGTGACCCCTAATCATAAAATTATTTTTGTTGCTACTTCATAGGTATAGTTTTGCTACTCTTATGAATCATAATATAAATATCTAATATGCAGATAGTCTTAGACAACCCTTGTAAAAGGGTCATTTGACTCCCAAAGGGGTTACAACCCACAGGTTGAGAGCCACTGCTGGAGAACAGCTGTAATTTCCGTGCCTGACCCTTATGATTACTGTTGTTTGTGTATGTACATGTGGATATTTGTTCCTGCTCGTGTGTGTGTGTGTGTGTGTGTAGACGTGTGTGTAGAGGCCAGACGTCATTGTGGGATGTCTTCCTTGACCCTTCTCCACCATATTTTTCGAGACAGGGTCTCTTACTGAACCTGGAGCTCACTAATTTGGCTCAGCTGGGTGGCCAGTGACCTCCCAGGGTTCTCGTCTCTCCGCTGACCCAGCGCAGAGTTTCTGCACCCAGCTTTTTGTATGGGTGCTGGGCACCAGGTCCTCATGCTTGCTGACTAAGCTTTGTTCCAGTACTTACCGGACTTCTTTGTTAAAGCTTAACTCAGAGACTCTGCCGTACGTTGTCTTCCGTATGACTTCATCTCCTTTCCTTAAACGGTCGGGTGAGAGCTGCTGCCCAGGTGTGTGCCGGACCACTCACTGTCTTCTCGCCCTTGCTTCCTTTCAGAGTAATCAGCGGGTTGACCTTTATAAGTGGAAAGATGGCAGCGGGGAAGTTGGCACAACCTTACAAGGGCACACTCGAGTTATCAGGTAGGCTCTGCCCCTGGGTAGCTCCTTGGTCTGTCTCACTGGTCACAGTCCTTTGATGAGTAAAGAAGCCGCCATCCTCTTCACGTGTTTGACCTGCTGTATTGCATTTGCCAGTACCTCCAGATAACTGAGAGCTCAGCCCCTTTTAGGAAGTATAACCCGAATCCCAGAAGACTTGGCTACAGCCCAGACCAAAGTACAGGGTCAGGGATGATTTTTGCTTGAGGAAGAAGTTGTTATAAAACAGAATCTCCCTATTTGGTGTCCCCAGTGCCTGGGATGCAAGGACACACCAGGCAGCAGCCATGGATTGCCTCATGGGGCTCCTGCTTCAGAGTTGCGGCCCATGGGGCTTTCCTGAGAGTTCCTTGATCCTCTTTTCTTCTGGGTTACTATTTCCTTTTCCTGGAGAGATCTAACAGGGAGTGTGGGGCTGGGGAGAATGACCGGGAAGTGCAAGGAAAAGTTAGCAATTTTAGTGCACACCGAAATGTCTGATCCGGAAGTGATAGGAAAGGTTAGATACTTTTGTGTACACAATGTCTGAGGGTTACTGCCTTTCCTAGGACTGAGGATAAGGGGCAGGAAGGAACAGTTTTGTCACTGCTTAAGACGTTTACCCAAGGCTCCTGTGGCTGATAATTCAGAGGTCACCCTGTGATTCCTCTCTGTTTTGTCTGTTTATTCAGAGAGAGCTGAGGAGATAGTAGAGAGTGGAAGAGGCAGTTTGTTAGGGGTGAGAAGGAGCTTATGTTTTGTTTGTTGTTGTTTTTAAGGCTTCAGAACAATTTGGTAGAGTTGGAAAAAGCTGCAGGGTTAGGTAAGCTGTGATCTCACAGCAGCCTGGAGGAGGAAGATGGAGAAGAGGAAATGGCCCGGCTGTTGGGGTTAAGTCTGCATGGAGGGTCAGCCAGTGAGTGGGGAGGGGAACTTCAGAGAAAGCGTGCTTAGAAAGGGATAGAAAGAAAAAAGAAGGTAGCTGTGCTTTTCTGAGTTGAGACTCAGAGGGCAGGCTTGACAGATCCCTGCTGTGGCCCGTGGCAACTATTCTGTACATATTGTAGGTTGAAATGCCCCGTTTATTTTCAGGAGTAGACGGGATTATGGCCAGCAATTCTAGGGAGAAGAACCCGAGCTTCCTTCTGAGCTCAGTCAACTCTTGTTCACTCACACAGAACTTTAGTGTCTTGCCCTGAGCCATGTTAGGAGTTAAACTGTGAAGACATGAAGCTACTGGAAACTGAATTTGTTAGTGCTTTTGAACGCAACATTAAAGCTCTCTGTTTCTGTTGTTCTGTTTGTCTCTGCCAGCGACTTGGACTGGGCAGTGTTTGAGCCAGATCTCCTGGTCACCAGCTCTGTGGACACCTACATCTACATCTGGGATATTAAGTAAGAACAATGAAAGGATGTGGCCACTTGGTGGACTGTTGCGAACTTTGTTAGAACTTAAGTGACTCAGTTTGATTCCCATGGATGCGGATCCCTAGACCAGGATGTGAGAGCAGATGTAGTTAGAGGTAATGCTGGGGATGAAGAAGACAAGCAGTTATAGCAGGCCACGAGGAAACTTCTTCTTCCTCAGCTGTGACCCAAGGAGGGCCTGGGAAGCAGGGGACTGCAGTCAGAGTTGATGGTTGTCCCCAGAAGTCTGAGTGCCTTGGCTCTTCAAGCTTGTCAGGGTTCTGCAAAGCAGTCCTCAGAGGCCAGGCCAATCCCTTTGACAAAGCAGCACAGATGCTGGCATCTGCAAGTCGAGCTTGGTCTGCAGAGGTAGCAAGAAATGAGTTGCTGAGATATCTGCTTAGCCCTATGGCTCTGTGAGGCTTCTGTTCCCTGCTGGTGGGGGTGGGGTGGGGTAGGGGAGCTCATGGCTCCTCGTATGGTTACACCTCATAAAATACAGTTCAAGGAGCTCCCAACCTGAGGACTGCCTTGTCTAGGAACAGCTCTTTTTGCTGATGGTTAGAGATGGTCATTCTGAACAGGCCATCTGTGTACTGGAGGCCCTCTGGCTGCCGGGTCACTGCTTCCCTTTGACAGGGATTTTGGTTGTGTTATCCTGCTAGCTGGGAGTGTACACAGGTGACAAGCCAGAGATGGAGGGGGACAGACTATTTAAACCACCAACAGTGGTCTGAAGCAGTAAGAAGTGTGTATCTGGCCTACCAAATATGCCCGCCTTACCTTCAGACCAGCTTTTAAGCCTGTGGGTCTCAGTACAACACCTGAGGAGAAATGTGGAATTCCGAAGTGAGAGGAGAGCTTTCAGCAAATAGAGTCCTCAGGGAGCCAAGGGACAGGATTAGGGGCACTTCTCATAGACACATAGTAAGTACTTTCTTCATTTAGACACTGCATTAGCCTGGCACAGTGGCACATGCCTTTAATCCTAGCACTTGGATGCAGATGCGGGTGGATCTCTGAGTTTGTGTCCATCCTGAGTGAAGCCCAGGATACCTAGGGCCACACAAGAGAAACCCTGTCTTGAAAATAAAACCAAAACTTTAACAAAAAGAAAAAGAAAAAAAAGAAGGAGAAGACCCTGAAGACCCTTATTGACATTATTTAAGTCATACCTGAAGGTATGAGGTTTTTTTTTTTTTTTTTTTTTTTTTTTAAATTGGCAACAAAAAGAGATTTCTGAACATTCAGTGACCTAAAAAATAATTCAAAATCAAACACAGAATGAATCTGAGGGGTTTAGATTTTACACCTGTTTTATAAACCTGTGAGCCCCAGGGTCACATAAAAATTTCTTAATTGAAAACAGAACGTTAATTTGGGAAGTTTAAGAAACAATAAATAGTGAGCTTCCTTAATACCAGGGAGCCACCTGCTTCTCTCATGTGTCCTGGAAAAGTTACGCTACTTACTCTGAGGTGTACTGCTGTGCTTTTTTTGTATCCATAGTAATTCTTCACTATATGTTTGTATCTATATTTGTATCCTGAGACTTGTCTCCAAAGCTTTGTCTTACAAATCCTAAGCTTTCTGCATCAAACAGCTCTGCATTCCCTCCAGCCCTTGGAACCGAGCACTCAGCTCCTGCCAAGTGCAATTCCAGTTTCTGTTTGAGTCTGACCACCTCAGCTACCTTCTATAAGAAGGTAGTTCTTATAAGGAGGGATTCTGATACTCTTTTTTTTGAGACAGGGTCTTATTGTTTATTATGGCTGGTCTAGAACTTGCTGTGTAAACCAGGGTAGCCTCAAAATGACAGATCCACCTGCCTGTGCCTCCTGAATATTGGGCTTAAAGGCGTGTACCCATGGCCAGCACAGGGTTCTGATTCTTAGTGTTTCCTCTCTTGTCACACATGGGCTACCCCAGGCTGTATTGAATGTTATAATCTGTTTCTGTGGACCCACCTGAATGATTTGAAACCCAGACTCTTTCTTACTTGAAGTGTCTGACAAAAACAGATCTCACTTTACACATTTTGTTAAGGGTCGTAAAGCACTGTTAAGTCTCCAGAAGAGAGTATCGAAGTGTGAGCAGACGGTGGAGCAAGCCGTCTGGCTCTTGGTACGTGCTGATGAGCACTTGACTTCTGACTTTTCTGTTTCAGAGACACTAGGAAACCTACTGTTGCACTGTCGGCTGTAGGTGAGTGTGTACACCCTGGCTTGTCCTCAGTTCCTCCCTGTTCATCCTTCTCACAACTCTGACTGCCCACAGCCCATGCTCCATTGTGGTCGGATGAAGTTCTAAGTCCCGTGGTGCCAGATGCTAGCTAGCTTCAGGCTGACCTGACCCTGACCGGGGACCCCAATCCGAGGCTATCAGCTAATAGCTGTCACCATATGTCCCCTCTTGTTTCACTCTTATTCCCTTTGTGATTATTTTGAAGCAGAATATGGGTACTTTTATTATTCATTACACACACGCACACACAGAGGCAGACTCTCTGAAGACTGGAGAGATAGCTCAGTTGGCAAAGTGCTTGCCTTCCAAGCATGAACACCCCAGTTTAATCCTTAGAACACATGTAAAATAAGATGGGTGTGATGGTGTGTGCTTGTAATCCCAGATCTAGGGAGGGAGAGACAGGAGGATCCCTGGGGCTCACAGGCCAGCAAGCCCAGCCTGATTGGTGAGCTCCAGGCCAGTTTATGTCATTAGGAGTCTGTGTGCTCAGTGCCAGTGGCCAAAGCTAACTGTGCTGATGGGGACGTGACAGTCAAGAGGGATGTGTAGGGTGGGGTTTGGTGATGCACAGAAGCAGAGTAGCTCTGTGGGTTCAAGGCCAGCCAGGGCTACATATTGAGATCTTGTATCAAAAACAAACAAACAACCCCCCCTGCCCCCCCGCCATAAAAAGGAGTGGCTGGAGGTTGTAGGGGTGGTGTACAGAACATGTGTGGTCAGAACTGCCCAACCTGGAGCTAGTTGAGTTAGTGTTTCCCCAAGACTGTTATGTAAAACAACAGTGACAGAGTAGAAGGGGTCAGAGTGAGCTTCGAGGGTCTGCTGGTGTCATCCAGGAGTCAGATTCTTTTTTTTTTTTCTTACAACTTTATTTTTAAAAAAAGAGGGATACATATACAGATTTTAAAGGCATTTTGGCATAACATTATATGAATATTTTTATCAGTACTTAATTCTTTTAGAGGTTTGATAGCATGCATTGAGATCCCACTAGTTACCATAAGCATAAAGTACATGTAGGACAGAATGTAACATGGAAACAGATTTCTTGGTGAGTATAGATTATAATGATCTGTGAGTACCAAAAATTGCCACAAGGCTTGGATTATTAATGATTTAAGGTCCAGGTGTACCACACTCTGAGAGGATGCTATACATTTATTTTTTTTCCTAAGCAGGACTGAGGCTTTCATTTTTTGGCCTTTGTTTTTCTTGAGCTTCATATAGCCTGTGTTCAGAGCTTTCTGGGGTTAGTATCCCACTATCAGTGACTGCATGTTATGTCTGTTCTTTTGTGACTGGGTTACCTCACTCAGGATGATATTCAATAGATGCAGCCATTTTCTTAGGAATTTCATAAAGTCATTGTTTCTGATAGCTGAGTAGTACTCCATTGTGTAAACACACCACAGTAGGAGTCAGATTCTTACGACAACTTTGTCATCTACTCCTGCTCCTGTGAGAGGCTCCTCATCCCCACTGATCGTGAGCCGTCACCTGTGGATGTTCCCTTGGAGATTATTTCCTCCGGAGGGAGCTGTGATCTTGCTCCTATGTGTTAACTCACTTGTCTGTAACTTCTTTTTATCTGTGCTGGCGGGGTCAGTGTGGTCATAGGAACTGGATGGGCTTACAGACCAGGGCTGTTATTTAGCGTTCCTGGACATGCCTCTCTCTGCCTCGGGGGCATTGAGGGTGGCCACTCTCCCCATGTTGTTTTTCTCTGCAGCTGGTGCCTCCCAGGTCAAATGGAATAAAAAGAACGCTAACTACCTTGCCACCAGCCATGATGGTGATGTGCGGATATGGGATAAGCGAGTGAGTGACCTGTCCCTTGTGACCTTTCCCTGTAATTGGTGTTCAGTTCCCCCCAGAGGGTGTGGAGAGGATGTTGAGTCCCAGGACTCACCTCAATAGATTGAAGAGTCCTTTGGAGCACGGCAAGTTGTCACTGTAACCAGATGACATTTGCTTCTCATCCGAGTTCCTGTTGAATGAGGGTAGAGAGTAAACCCTTTGTGATCAGTGGTCAATAGATGTGCCTTGACCTAAGATAGAGCCCCACTTTGCAGCTCCCCATTAGGACATCAGGGAAGCCACGGTAACAGCTTTCCTCTTTCTGTCCATTGTCCTCTTTTGTTTCTTTGAGACAGGGTCTCACATCTCTGAGGTAGGGGACTGATGCTCACCTCTTCCCTTGTGTATTTTGTCAGCTTCAAAATAGCCTCATGTACCATGTATCAATAAGCATGCGGAGGTTGCTGAGCCCTGTGTATAATGGCAAGTCAATTGGGAGTCTGCTGTCTTGGCATTAGTAGAATATGGTGGGTGAGGTTTTCCCCTGCACCTGACTTCCTGCTAGTCCATGGGATAATGACAAAGAGGAAAGTAAATCTGGGGTGCAATAACTGCCCCATGCTTTGTGAAATTTGGTGCTGTAGATCCTCAGCCTTTATATAGAGATCATCTTCAAGACTGTCCTAACCCAGGTGCTGGCTGTACAGAGAACACTACACATTCTTGAAAGACAATAGGGAAATGAAGCAGAGCTTGGGAGCTTGGGGATGGTTCATCCTGTCTGTTGGTGAAGGCTGCAGGACCTGCTGGGCGTGCATTGTGCAGTGTGCTAGCTGAAGTAGGTGCCTCCTGGGGCTCTCAGGGGAGAAGGAGATTTCAAAAAACTGGAATGACCTTGCAATGTCTGGTTTTGTTTTTTCTGTCTTGGGTCTAGTCTGCCAGTAGCCATCTTCCTCCCTTTCTCCTTTCCCTCCCTCTCTCCCTCCCTCCCTTCCTTCTCTCTCTCCCTTCCTTCCTCCCTCCTTCCCTCCCTCCCTCCCTTCCTTCCTTCCTTGAATTTGTCATTGATTTTATTCAGTTTATCACACACTTCAGTGTAAGTTAAATGTTCTTAATAAGGCAGGTTTGGTCCACATGCCTGTAATCCTAGAACTCACATGCTGAGGGGAGGAAGAGTGTGAGTTCACATAGTTACAGAATAATTTCTTCAATTTAATTCACGCTACTTATTGGTTCTAGAAGTTGCTTCTGGTATTCTAGAGTTCCAAATAACATTGATCTGAATGTCTTTTGTACCTGAACCTTCTATCGAATTAGGATTACTGCTTTACAAAAGGAAATTTTTAATGCTTCTTTTTAAACATTTTAAATTATGTCAGGGTGGGAGATAGAGGTCAGTGTATATATATGTGTGTGTACATGTGTAAGGTATTTTGGAGATCTTAGTACTCAGTCACACTAGAAGACATATGCTTTTATCCTTATGGTTGAGGTTGGGTTTGTCTTCTTGTGTCAGAAGGAGAACAGAAATGTCCCCTCTGAAAGGAAAAGAAACAGCCATTACCTGTATCTTTTATTAAAATCACACACCAAGCTGGAGTGGGTAGAAAGGAGGCTGACAGGCTTACTCACAGGACATGTGGAAGAGTCTGGGTAAGTTTCTGTCACTGGGTTTATTTGAACAAAGAGGGCTAATGAAGGGTAGAGGCTGTAACTGTCCTGGAAGTGTGTGTGTCCTCTCAGCACCCAGCACACCATCCTGTGGAAGACCTTCAATAGAGTTCTTTCAAAATCAACAACCCAGTGTCACTGTGTTGCAGAAACCCAGTACAGCAGTGGAGTATCTAGCAGCTCACCTCTCCAAGATCCATGGCTTGGACTGGCACCCAGATAGTGAGCACATTTTTGCCACCTCCAGTCAAGATAACTCTGTCAAGGTGAGTGGTCCCCACTGGGGCCTTTGGAGGGGCTTTGCATGTCAGGCATGGGGGTGTGTGGTAGCACTTTGGAAGGAAACATGTAGTTTGCTGGTGTGTTCCATATGTGTCATGAGTGCATGTACTCCCTGGGGGCCTGATTCCATCAGCCCAGCTCTGCCGACCAGAGGATGGGATGATGTAGCAGCCAACTGATGAGCCTCTGAATTTGTTCAGGTTTCTTTCTCTCTCTCAAAGGCAGAGGCAGAAGGCATTTAGGAAAGAACTTGTAAAGAAGCCAGATGTATACACAGAGATAAAGTCAAGAAGCCCACACAGTTGTTAAACCCACTAAGATTATAGTTTGTTTGTGGTGGTAAGCCAGCAGTTCCTCCTGTAATAATTATATCTGTAAAAGTTATGACCTCACACATCAGCACTGACAGGATAGAGCTTTGTTAGTTTTCTCTAACTTAAGACCTGATCAAGGTTTATGTTCAGGAGCCCATTTTTTATTTATCTTAGAGACAGTGTTTCTTCTTTGCTTATTTTCTCTGTGTGTGGCATCAGCTGTGCACCCTTGATCAAAGTGGTGATGGGGCACAGTCACCTCTGCTCCACCACCCTTCTGTGGCCACAGAAGTTGGTATAGCAGTCTTGTGACTTTATCATCATCATCATCATCATGTTTTATTGGCTTTATATAGCCGTAATCTTTCTGTGCAGTTAGCTAAAATTGAGTTCAGGCCTTTCTATGTAAAGGTTCTTCTGTCTAGAGAAGTAAATCCCCTGGCATTGTGTTGGGAAGTGACTTGTTTGTTTGTTTCATTTGGGTTTCTGTCCCTAATCTCCCAAATTCAGGAAACAGAAATATCCCATTCTGTATTTGAGAAAGAGATTAGTAGCGTCCTGCAATGTTTGTTGTAAAGATTGGGTAAGATTATAAAGAAAAGTTTTAAATGTCTGTCAGATAGTGAGTTGTCAGGGCACATTACCTGTTAAATTACTTTTAGATGTAAAAGTAATGCAGGATCAAAACTTGTTATTTTTACCTTTTAACTACAGTGGTTCTTGATAGGCAGTTGATCTGCCAATGTGGTCCTATTGAAGTCTAGAAATCTTCGTGCAATGTTGACTAATGTAAAAAGAAGTGTTCTTTGTGTCTGACAGTGCCATGGTTACGGGGGTGGAACTAAAAATATACTATTGGATATTTCTTTAGAGGATGAAAAGCAGTGAGCTTGAGGGCCATGCTTACTTCAATGTTGAGTTTTTAAAATGCCATTTATTTCACAAACTTTTTGTCTTGTAGTTCTGGGATTACCGCCAGCCTCGGAAATACCTCAATATTCTCCCTTGCCAGGTGCCTGTCTGGAAAGCCAGATACACAGTGAGTGAGCTGTTGTACCTCTTGTCTGGAGTGTGCATTTTCCTGTTTTCTTTGTGAAGCAGTTTCTCCCTCTGTCTGGGTTTGGCGTATGGCGAGTGCAGTAATGGCCTTAGGTACTTTAAGATACATGTTCCACAGAGAAGCAGGCTTGTGGAGGTTCTTATTCACCAAAGTAGCTCAAAGTGGCAGGATGGAGAAGAGGGGCAGGGAGGGAAGCTGCTGAGCTACAGTAGAAAGAACTCTGGTTTAGATTCAGAGGACATAGTTTGGGGCCCAACTCCCCCATTTAATGTTTTTATTGCCTTAGAAAAGATACTTCAGTTTACATAGTAGTTTTTTCATGTGCAGAGTTGAAAGATATTTTTAACTCTGACCTTTACATTTTTAAAAAGGATCTTGTATTTATTTATTTGTGTGTGTGTGTGTGTGTGTGTGTGTGTATGTGTGTACCATGCAGTGTTGGAGCCCCTGGAGCTGAGTTACATGCAGTTATAAGCCTGCCAACATGAACACTGGGAATGGAACTTGAGTTGTGTGGAAGGGCAGCAACTATTCTTAACTGCTGAGCCCTCATTCCAGCTCAAAGATTTTATCGTTACTTTTACTTACGTGTGTACATGCCATGGGAGTTAGAAGATGGAGGATCCCTTGAGCTGAAGGAGGTTGAGGGCTGCCTGCTGTGGATGCTGGGAATGGGGCTTGGGTTCTCTGGAGGACCAGCATCTTCATTGCTGCTTTCTGCCACGCCACCCCCACCCCCATGCGCCCTCACTTTTATTATTGTGATAATATTTGCCGTTCTAAAGTGGACAGCTCCAAGGCAGTTGGAATATCAATCTGCCTTCCACTTGAAATAATGTATATGAATGTGCTTTGTAAATCACAGAATGGTACAAATAGCCGGTTACCCACCTCCAACCATTTTCCCATGGCCACGCTGATAGCTGTGAGTCAGAGATAAGTGTATCTCCTTTAATGTCACTTTGAAAGCAAGCACCGGGATGAACAAAGCAACATTTATGCATTAGGCTGTCACCCTGGGACATTGTAGAGCAAAGCAGATAATTGGACATTATGTTGTTTTGCATCTGGGATCACTTGCCAAGAAATGAGACACTGTTCTTAGGAGCTGACATCTCTGCATTCATGTTTGCTCTAAAAAATAAACATGAAGGTTGGGGAGTGTTATCGGGAAGAAAGGGAAAAGATAAATAGATGTGCTGTGTGTAACTGTGTTTTTCCTTAAATAACAGTCTAGTTATAAAGCAAATGGGCCCTCAGTTCCCCTGCAGACTGGGTTTTACTAAGTCAGACAGCAAGCCTGGGGTAATTAAGGTTTTCTTTGACTCAGTGTTGCTTTGAGGCAGTGAGAAGGTAATGCTTCATGTGGACGGTGTTCTGCTGGCCTGTCTGTTTGCAGATTTCCCCAGACAGCTTTGCATTCGAGTTCCTGAGCAGAAACTCACGGAGAGTTAGATAGGACATGGACCAGAAAGAACCATTTGCTTATGGCAGAATTTCCAGAGTTATCCAAACATCCAGCCTAGCCTCCTTTTTCATTTGCTGTGTTCCCTAAGGCTCTGTGTGGTAGGCACCATATGGTATTTGACATTTTCCTCAGGTGAGCTTGAGCTTTCCATAATTTTTTTAAAGATAGATTTTAAGCCGGGCAGTGGTGACACACATATTTAATTCTGGTGCTCAGGAGGCAGAGGCAGGTTGATCTCTGAGTTCTAGGACAGCCTGGTCTACAGAGTTAGTGCCAGGACAGCCAGGGCTACACAAAGAAACCCTGTCTCAAAAACTTAAGACAAAACAAAACAAAAAGATAGGTTCTTCCTGTATACCCATGGCTATCATGGCTTGGAATTTGATGTGTAGACCAGGCTAGCCTCAAACTTGTAACAATTCTGCCTCTGTTTTCTCAGTGCTAGCATTGCAAGCCTGAGCCACCATGCCTTGTATCTATCATGTGGCTTATTTTAGTTAGGAAAAGATGCAGCTTTGGTTTGGTTTTGGCTGATTGTACATGGAGTAAACATGGCTTCCCCTTTTTGCCTGTAGCCTTTCAGCAATGGCCTAGTGACTGTGATGGTTCCTCAGCTGCGGAGGGAAAACAGCCTGCTCCTGTGGAACGTTTTTGACTTGAACACTCCGGTTCACACCTTTGTGGGGCATGATGATGTGGTTCTGGAGTTCCAGTGGAGGAGACAGAAGGAAGGTGAGTGAGGCAGGCTGGGGGCTGATTTCCTTCTGAACTCTGGTGGACCACTCTGTCAGTCATGTGCCTTAGTGAGGCAGTAGGTCAGGGCTGGCTCTAGGATCCAGAAGGCAGGGTGGCCAGTGTTTAATTATAGATGAATAAAGGGAGCAAGTAACATTTTCCCTCTCCCTAGTTTTCTTCTCCAGCTTCCATTGTGTCTTTCTTGCTTAACAAAAAGAAATTTGTTCCAGTAAGAGGAACAAATTTGAGAAGGGTTTTGTTGAATCATTTCAAGGGCTAAAGAGTTTAGAACCTTCTAGAGCCAAGCCATAACAATAGCAATTTTTAAAATTACTTTTAAAAAAAGATTTATTTATTTATTTATTTATTTAATGTATGTGTATGAACATACTGTTGATGTCTTCAGACACACCAGAAGAGGGCACCAGATCCCATTATGGTTGCTGGGAACTGAACTCAGGACCTCCGAAAGAGCAGTCAGTGCTTTTAACCTCTTAGCCATTTTCCCAGCCCACAATAGCAATTTTTACTGTGGGGGTTGGTGCATGCATTTAATTCCAGGAGGCAGAGGCAGACCATCTCTTGAGTTTGAGGCCAGCCTGGTCTACAGAGCCAGTTCCAGAACATCCAGGCTTACACAGAGAAATTCTGTCTTGAAAACAAGCAACAACAGCAGTCCTCCTCCCCGAACAAACAAAAAACCCAGAAAACCCCAATAAACCAAGCAGTTTTCCTCCCACCCTCTTGCTCTCTTCCCTGCCTTTTCTGTCTATCCTGTCTGTTTGTCTGTCTGTCTGCTGGTTCTAGAGATCAAACCTAGGACTTGCTGCTATGGTATATCTGGCTTTCACTACCAGTTTGTGAATCCCTAAAGCTGGTTTGGATTTGTCTGTTTTTTGAGCCTTCCTTAAATTTAATTATTCTGGCTGTGTGTTTAAATTTGACCTTCTTCCCAACCTAATGTTGCTTTGGTATATTTTTACTACCATGTTTCCTCAGTTCGTTTTTGTTGGAGCACCTTATACCTTTGGCTTTGGTTGTCACTGTAGATAAGGATCAGGATGTGGCAGCTAAGGGAAAAGGAAAGACCCAGTAGTCATAGGTTTGGGTGTTACTGAAGGATCACAGTGGAGAGTGTGAAAAAAACATGTAATTGAACAAAAAGGAAGCCGTTTGATCTTTGATCATTAAGAGAGAAATTTCAAAGCAGGCTGAGGCTAGAAGCTGGATACCTCGGTGGTATAAAGGAGGCAGCAGGGACTGCTAGCTGCATCCAAGACAAGGAGTGGAATGGGCAGTTGGTGAAGGCAGGAAGAAGATGTGTGAAGGGAGTCAGTGGGCTGGGAGGATCTTGGGAGTGCCTGGGAATGGCATGGAAGGAGCTGAAGTTATAGGATACTCAGGTGTAGCTTTTCCTTGAAGCCAGGGCATGTGAGGATAGATGTGGGGTCAAAGCATTGGTACCCATGAACATGAGACTAGGTAGTGATTCAACAGTGATTCAGAGAGGTTGCTACCTTGTTAGGAATGCCTCAGGACAGACTACAACACTGGAGAAAATGCAGAGAAGGGACTGATGTGGAGGACTCACCCTTGGCCAAAGCCCACTTATCCTGTTCCTGTGTACAGGTTATGTTGTCCATTGCCTCAGTTTCCCCATCTATGAAATGAGGGAATTGAGTGAGATTTGTTCTAAATTCTTTGTTATTTGAAGTTGGCCATGCAGGAGAGCCCAGATGTTACCCCAGTATCCTCATGCTTTATAAGCTGTTTCCTGAAGCACCCTAAGCTTTTGAGTCATCCATCCCTTTGACTAAATCCAGTATCTAAAAATATGATTCAGCTGATTAAGAGGACTAAAAGGCTGATTATTTACTTCAGAGAGAGATGTATCACTTTGCCAAAAATATGTTTTGAACAATGAGATTCCATGATGCATAGAACACAATTTATTCTTACAGAAGGTTACATTCTTACCAGCTCCTCCAGAGCACATTTGCAGAGGTGAAAGTTTAGGTGACAATAGGTCTTAGAGCATCAGTCTCGTCTGCTAATTTGCTGGATATTTTTTCACTTCATTTATGTTTCTACTCTCTTGGGACTTCTCAGGGAGTCCTAGCTGAAGACGGCTCTCTCAGCCATCTCTGATGTTATTTTGAATGCTACTGATTGCCATGGTTTTATTGTGTTTATTTGCTGGTCTCTTCCCACCATTGGAATGTGAGCTCTATAAAGCTAGATACTTTTATTCTTGCCACTGTTCAGGGCCAAGGCGGGTACCTGCCATAGAATAAGGTGTATAGAAACTATTTGTTGGTTGTATGTACTATGAATGAATGAATGAATGAATGAACAAATGAATGAATGATACTCCATTGCTGCCTATAACAAAATCCTTCAGATTTTTCTAAAGCACATTTTATAGATTTTTTTTTGTGAGTTTCACATCATGAACCCCAGTTCACTCAGCTCCCTGTCCCCTCTCATTCACTTTCTGCCCTTGTAACCTCCTGTCTAAACACACACACACACACCACACACACACACACAAGCAAAAACAAAAACAAAAACAAACAAAACGAAGCATACCAACATCTCAGCGTGGGATCTGGAGTGTGTCACGGTGTGTCCCCCGGTATACCCCTCTGTCCACACATCATCTCTTACAAATGTTCACTGCAGTCTGTCATTGGTCTGGCTCAATATCTTTGACTTCTATGAGACCAACAATATTGGTTAAGAGGATTTTTTTTATATTCGGTGAATTCTAGGGTCCAAGGACTATCAACTGGTTACATGGTCCCGGGATCAGACCTTGAGAATGTGGCGAGTAGATTATCAAATGCAGAGGGTATGTATGCAGTGGTATTATAGAGAAATATTAAGTGGATACAGTAGGAATTTAACCAACTGATACAAGAAATTAGAGAATATGTGCTGACATTTAACATGTGCCTGTGGTGGGCTGATGCCTGTGTATGCCACACTGGCTTGGTGGTTTTTCAGAACCAAAGAAGTCTTCACTTTAAGGCTAAAGACTCTACTCTTTTCCTCTTGTCCTAGTATTGGACAGGATGGGTACACTGAGCAAATAAATGATTTAGCCTTTCATTTCTCTCTCTTCCCGATGGATTGGGAAGTCTACCCCGTGCTTTGCAGATGGTCAGAACACATTCACTTCACAGTACCACCTTCTCTACGAAGCTCCCTCCCGTGCTTTCATATGTGAGCATTTGTTCCTTACATAAATGGAGTGTACTGGTGTGTCACTCTGAACTGTCATAGGACAGTGTTGTCAACCACTGGCTGGGTCATCTGATGGTGAGAAGCGCAACTCACTGGTGTTTCATAGCCAACAGCAGTGAGAGCATTTTCACACTAGCTCCCCCAGGACTGATGGGAAATGCTGGGTGAGATTTACAGCCCTGCTTAGTTTACACTCACCTGAGTGTTTTGGTCAAGTCCCATGCTTGGGGTTCTGGTATTTGTGCATGTGAGTTAGCTGCATGATTCTATTAAAACTTGGAATTTAAGTAGATATTTTTCCCTCAGCATTTTTATTCTGATCGTGATGGAAAAAGACTAGAGTACAAGAATAGAGTCTATTATCCTTTTTATCTAACCAGGGAGAATTGGCGATGGGTATTTGAGGGTACCAGTTCTTGGCTACTCTCTGTCCTTTATGATGTCCATTTTAAAGAACTCTTTAGCTAGACACAGAGACCATTTCTCTTACATCTTTATCCTTATGTTTTGGTTTTTTGGTTTTTGGTACTGCTGTCAATCAAACCCAGGGTTTTGGGCACACTAGGAAAACACTTTAACATTGAAGCACATTCTCCACACCATCCTTTACCCTTGCCTTCAGCTCTGTGCCAATGACATACTGGACGGTGTTGATGAGTTCATTGAGAGCATTTCTCTCTTGCCGGAACCAGAGAAGACCCTACATCCTCAAGACACAGATCACCAACCCAGCTTAAGCCACGGAGAGGAAGATGGTAATGTAACTGATGTCCTAGGTGAGGGACCCCACTATGTGTTCCAGAGTTACATAACAGATACCCCAGAACTGACTAGTTTTCTAAAACATTTTCAATATTGCCTGTCTCTCCTGGTAGCCACAAAGGAAGATCCTCCCAGCACTTTGCTGGAAGAGAGGAAATCAGACCAACTAGGCCTGCCTCAGACTCTGCAGCAGGAGTTCTCCTTGATCAACGTGCAGATCCGGAATGTCAATGTGGAGGTAAGGCAGAGTAATGCAATAGGCCTCATGCTTATATAGGAGGATGAGCAATGGGTCTGTTGGTGCTGCCCCACACAGGTGCTGAGAACGTGGGCCCTGTGGAAAAATAGGAAGCACACTTAACTGCTGAACTTTCTCTAGCTCTAGGCCTCTTTTTTTTTTAAAAAAAGATTTGTTTACTTTATTTATATGAGTACACCGTAGCTGTCTTCAGACGCACCAGAACAGGGCATTGGATCCCATTACAGACGGCGGTGAGCCACCATGTGGTTGCTGGGAATTGAACTCAGGACCTTTGGAAGAGCAGTTGGTGCTCCTAACTGCTGAGCCATCTCTCCATCCCCTAGGCCTCTTTTTTAATCCATACATATTTTATAGAAATAGAAGTTTTTACAAACATAAACATTTTTTGAAGCCCATGTACCACTAGGATCTCTGTAGCACCTCTCTAGCCCCACCTCCCTTTTTTTGATGTTGGGTCTGGGAAGACCTACTGATTGTCAGGAATATAGGGAAGGCTAATGGCAGAGCCGAATCTCCTATCTCTCCATGCTGTTGTACTGTGCTCTTTCATATCCCCTTTGTGAGCTAGTTTCCTCCCCTGTAAATTCGGTGTAAGAAGATGACCAAAGCCTCTTGGTTCACTTAATACTTGCAACAGATCTGGACCAGCAGGTTGTTCTTCAATGACAGGGTCCTAAGGAGAATGAGGCCAGGAAATAAGACAATAAAGAAGGCATCAGTCTAGGATTGGGAGGTCTTTCACAATCTATGTCTTATGCCAGGGATACTTATTAAGATATACAGCATCTTATATACTGTTTCCAGGGGAGACACGGGATGAAGTCAGTAGAAGCTGTCTGTCACACAATGGGATAAAGTCAGTAAGATGCTAATCAAGCTGTGCTGCACAAAGGGAACATGGGTCAACAATGTACTTGTGGTATCCCGTGCTCAGCACAGCGGTCTTGGAACTGATAATTCCAGTATCTTCAGGGGAAGAGCCAAGTTCCCAGGAACCAAAACCTCAACTTCTTTGATGCCTAGACAGCAGCCCCAGACTAAATCTTGCCAAGTCTGCTCCTGGGCAAGAACATAAAACTAAGTTCCTTTTGTTGTGCACAAATTTAAAATTTAAAATTTAAAATGCGTGCACAGATTTAAAATTCTTTGTTTCAGAGAACTGAGTCTCACTCCCTGGAAGCTCACTATACAGGAGATGTGTGCTGCAGTGCTGTGATTTGTTTGGTTCTAAAGCTGTTTTGTTCTTTGTGTATATTGGATACTAGCCCTCTATCAGATGTAGGATTGGAAAAGATCTTTTCTCAATCATTTGGTTGCCATTTTGTCCTATTGACAGTGTCCTTTGCCTTACAGAAGCTTTGCAATTTTATGAAGTCCCATTTGTTGCTTCTTGATCTTAGAACATAAGCCATTGGTGTTCTGTTTGGGAATTTTTCCCCTGTGCCTATGTGTTCTAAGCTCTTCTCCACTTTCTCTTCTATTAGTTTCAGTGTACCTGGTCTTATGTGGAGGTCTTTGATCTACTTGGACTTGAACTTTGTACAAGGAGATCAGAATGGATTGATTTGGGCTGGAGAGATAGATGGCTCAGTGGTTAAGAGCACTAGCTGCTCTTCCAGAGGTCCTGAGTGCAAATCCCAGCAACTACATGGTAGCTCACAACCATCTGTAATGGAATCTGACTCGTCTTCTGGTGTGTCTGAAGACAGCCATAGTGTACGCATATATAATAAATAAGTACATCTTAAAAAAAGAATGGATTGATTTGCATTCTTCTGCATGCTGACTGCCAGTTGAACCAGCACCATTTGTTGAAGATGCTGTCTTTTTTCCCATTGAATGGTTTTAGCTTCTTTGTCAAAGATCAAGTGACCATAGGTGTGTGGGTTCATTTCTGGGTCTTCAGTTCTATTTTATTGACCTACCTTCCTGTCTCTGTACCAATACCATAATGTTTTTATCATGATTGATCTGTAATACAGCTTGAGGTCAGGGATGATGATTACCCTGGAAGTTATTTCATTGTTGAGAATAGTTTTCGCTGTCCTGGTTTTTTTGTTATTCCAAATGAATTTTCAAATTTCTCTTTCTAACTCTATGAAGAATTGAGTTGGAAATTTGATGGGGATTGCATTGACTCTGTAGATTGCTTTTGGCAAGATGACCATTTTTACTATGTTGATCCTTCCAATCCATGAGCATGGGAGATCTTTCCATCTTCTGAGATCTTCTTCAATTTCCTTCTTTAAAGACTTGAAGTTCTTGTCATACAGATTTTTCACTTGCTTGATTAGGGTCATACCAAGGCATTTTACATTATTTGTGACTATTGTAAAAGATATCAATTCTCTAATTTCTTTCTTAGCCTGTTTATCCTGTGAATAGAGGAAGGCTACTGATTTGTTTGAGTTAATTTTATATCCAGCCACTTTGCTGAAGTTGTTCATTAACTGTAGGAGTTCTCTGGTGGAATTTTAAAGTATACTATTATTTCATCTGCAAATAGTGATATTTTGACTTCTTTCTTTCCAATTTGTATCCCTTTGACTTCCTTTTGCTGTCTAATTGCTCTGGTTAGGACTATATTGAATAGGTAGGGGGAGAGTGGGCAGCCAGAGAATCAAATAATTCTAATAAAAAATGGGGTATAGAGTTAAACAAAGAATTCTCAACTGAGGAATACTGAATGGCTGAGAAACACCTAAAGAAATGTTCAACATCCTTAGTCATCAGGGAAATGCAAATCAAATGCTCGCAAGGACGTGGAGAAAGAGAAACACTCTTCCATTGTTGGTGGGATTGCAAGCTGGTACAACCACTCTGAAAATCAGTCTGGCAGTTCCTCAAAAAATTGGACATAGTACTACCTGAGGACCTAGCTATACCACTCTTGGGCATATACCCAAAAGACCCTCCAACATACAGCAAGGACACATGTTCCACCATGTTCATAGCAACCTTATTTATAATAGCCAGAACCTGGAAAGAATCCAGATGTCCTTTAACAGAGGAATAGATACAGAAAATGTGGCACATTTACACAATGGAGTACTACTCAGCTATTAAAAACAATGACTTCATGAAAAAATTCTTAGGGAAATGGATGAACTAGAAACTATCATCCTGAGTCCTTACTTAACCCAGTCACAAAAGAACACACATGGTATATACTCACTGATAAGTGGATACTATCCCAAAAAGCTCTGAATACCCAAGAAACAATTCACAGATTTTATGAAGCTCAAAAAGGATGAAGGCCAGAATGTGGATGCTCAGTCCTTCTTAAAAGGGAGAACAAAATACTCACAGGAGGAAACACAGGGACAAATAGTGGAGCAGGGACTGAAAAAAAGGTCATCCTTTTTTTTTTTTTTTTTTTGGTCACCAAACCCAGTCACTGTTGCTGATGCCAAGAAGTGCTTACTGTAAGGAGCCAGATATGGATGCCTCCTCAGAGGCTCTGCCAGAGTCATAGTAATACAGCTGAGGATGTTTGCAGCTACCCATCAGACTAAGCACGGAGACCCCAATGAAGGAGCTAGAGAAAGGACTGAAGGAGCTGAAAGGGTCTGAAACCCCATGGGAAGAACATTATCTACCAACCAAACCCTCCACAACTCCCAGGGACTAAAACACCAACCAATGAGCACACATGGAGAGACCCATGTTCTGGTTGCATATGTAGCAGAGGATGGCGTTGTCTGGCATCAATAGGAGGAGAGGCTTTTGGTCCAGTGAAGGCTCATTTTTCCAGTGTAGGAGCATACCAAGACACTAAAGTGGGAGAGGGTAGTTGGGAGAGGGAAAACCAAACAAAACCAAATAAAGCTGTTTTTTTAATGCCTAAGTTACTGTGCTTCACAGAAGAGGCAATCAAGACACAAGGTACAAAATGACTTCAAAGGCCAGCAGCTGTTTGTGGAAAGAGATAACATTTGAATATTTAAATTTAGATGCCTAGTTGAAGTTTGTAGGTTTCCCATAGGTTTGGCAGTTTTTAACTAAACTTCACTTCAGTTGCTTTTTCTAGTTGGCCAAGATGGAAATCAACAGGCCTAAATGCTACTTTAATGGCTTCTTTGTATCAGCTTAAGCCTGCACTGCTCTTGTCCCAGCTGAGAATTGTGGTGGTCTGGTGAGAACTGTGGTGGTCTGGTGAGAACTGTGGTGGTCTAGTGAGAACTGTGGAGGTCTGCTGAGAACTGTGGAGGTCTGGTGAGAACTGTGGTGGTCTGGTGAGAACTGTGGTGGTCTGGTGAGAACTGTGGTGATCTGGTGAGAACTGTGGAGGTCTGGTGAGAACTGTGGTGATCTGGTGAGAACTGTGGAGGTCTGCTGAGAACTGTGGAGGTCTGGTGAGAACTGTGGTGGTCTGGTGAGAACTGTGGTGGTCTGGTGAGAACTGTGGTGATCTGGTGAGAACTGTGGAGGTCTGGTGAGAACTGTGGTGATCTGGTGAGAACTGTGGAGGTCTGGTGAGAACTGTGGTGATCTGGTGAGAATTGTGGTGGTCTGGTGAGAGCAGTGGAGGTCTGGTGAGAACTGTGGTGGTCTGGTGAAGGCAGTGGTGTTCTGGCTTTAGAAAGGTCTTGACTGGGGCAGTTGTGCAGCTTTTGCCACTACCTAATTCCAGAACAAAAGACAAAGAAGAAATCAACAAAAAACTGCTGTGTCTTAATCAGGATTTCTGTTGCTGTGAAGAGATAATATGACCACAGCAACTCTTATATAGGAAACTATTGATTGGCCTGGTTCATAGTTCAGAGGTTTAGTCCATTATTGCCATGGTGGGAAATGTGGCAGCATGCAGACAGACATGGTGCTGGAGAAGGAGCTGAGAGTTAGTTCTACATACAGATCTGCAAGCGGCTGAGGGAGAACTGACTCGAGTTTCAGAGACCTCAAAGCCAGCAAGTACAGTGACACACTCCCTCCAACAAGGCCACAGCTCCTAACAGTGCAACTCCCTATGGGCCAAGCATTCAAATACACGAATCTTCGGGGACCATACTTATTTAAATCACCACACTGTAACCAGCAAGTGTGGTAGCACACTTCTGTAGTCTCAATGCTCAGGGAAGCTCATGAGTTCAAGGTCAGCCTTATTGGTATAAGAAATTCCAGACTAGCCTAGAATACATAGTAAGACCTATCTCAAAAGAAAACAAACAAACAAAATAACTCCTTTATGCAACTGTAGAGATGGATCAGAGTACTAGGAGTACTGGCCACTCTTTCAGAGGACCCAAGTTTGGTTCCCAGCACCCACATGGCTGCTCATAACTGTAACTGTAGTTCAGGGGATCTGAGACCCTCCTCCAGCCTTTGTGGGTACTACAAGCAGGTGGCATGCATTCATACAGAGCGATAGAAAGTCTGTACATAGAACAGCTGTACCTGTTAGGAGTTACTCTCCATTGCCCCCACTCCCACCCCACACCCCATTGAGCCTGACCTCAAAGAGTCACTTTTTAAATTTTCTGTCTATACATTCTCTCAGGAGTTCTTAAGTTGACTCAGTTTATGTCTTTAAACTTTTTTTTCATCATAAAATAGGTATACAAGTTTTAGTCAACATTGTAGATTTGAGATGCTTTTTTAAAGATAAAGTATTTTGAGTTTCGGGCTGAAGAGGTAGCTCTCTAAATAAGAGCACCTGCTGCTCTTCCAGAGGTTTTAGGTCATATTCCAGCACCTGCTCCATCCCTCACAACCTCTAACTCCAGGGAATCCAGTGCCCTTTCTGCCCTCCAAAGGCACCAGACACATAGGCAGTGTACAGACATACCCATATAAAATTTAAATATATATATATACATATATACATATATATATATATATATATATATATATATATATATATAATGAATGTATTTAAACCAGTACTAAAACTGTTTTGAAAATGAATTATCTTTCAGACTCATTTATCTTTCTAGGCATTTCCTCCTCACTCAGTTACTTGGAGCATGGGGATTTGTGTTGATTGCTAAAATATATCTGTATCTTGCTGAGGGTGTGGCTCACAGGAGAGGCTCTCTTGCCTACTCCAGGCCGGCTTTGAGGCCCAGCACTGCAGATAGAATGCAGCACAGTATAAGGTACAGCCCTTTGCACCTGAAGACTGTGCTGTTGGTCCTGACAGCGCCATGCCCTTGTCTTGCAGATGGATGCTGCAGACCGGAGCTGCACAGTGTCTGTGCATTGTAGCAACCACCATGTAAAGATGCTGGTGACTTTCCCAGCACAGTACCCCAACAACGCTGCTCCCTCTTTCCAGTTCATTAACCCTACCACTATCACATCTGCCGTGAAGGCCAAGCTGCTGAAGGTAAGGCTGGGTGGGCTCCCAGCTTCAGCGTCTCCTCGAGGCTGTAACAGGCCATGGTGGGGTTGAGGACCAACCTGGATCAGTAAGATGTAGACGTTGCCTAATCCTGAGTGCTGCAGTTTCTGCTGCATAGACACTGTCCTGGCCGCCCACTTGGTGCACACAGCGGTAAGGCAGGGCTTCTTTTCCTTCTTTCTTTTTCTTGTAACCCGAGACAGAGTTTCTCTGTGTAGCCCTGGACATCCTGGACCATGCTCTTTAGGCCAGGCTGTCCTCCACCTCAGAGATTTGACCATAGAGTAGAAGTCCTTAACCTGCTTTTTTGAGGTGTGGGTATGAATGTCCTTTGAAAATTTAATAAAATCTGTTGGCTTTTCTTCAGAAAAACTTCTACAAGTGTTAGATATGAAGGATTTCATAAATACTGCATGCAAATATATGAACTACAGGAAAAGCCCTTGTAATTTAGAGCTTTGCAGTAGTCAGAGGTTAAGAACTCTGCAAAGGAACGTCACTCGTCCAGAAAGAAAGTATCTTACTGAGCTGGAGAGATGGTTCAGTGGTTAGAGCACTGACTGCTCTTTCAGACGTCTTGAGTTCAATTCCCAGCAACCACATGGTGGCTCACAACCATCATAATGAGATCTGATGCCCTTTTCTGGTTTGTCTGAAGACAGCTACAGTGTACTTATATATAATAAATAAATCTTTAAAAAAAGAAAGAAAGAAAGTATCTTACTTTCAGGCAAGATATATGGCAAGATAGATTTTGAAGCTAAAAGATATTTGATAGTTAGAAAAAAATATGTATAGTCATTTAAATATCTAAGACAAAAAAGCCCTGTGGGTTCAGAAATTGATGTGTATATAAAATAATTTTAGGACAAATAAATTTTAGTAGTACTTTTATTTAACTTGGCACATTTAAAAATATTATCATGTCAATATATAATTAGTGAAAATGAGCCAGATAGTACAGTCATATAATCTAAGCACCTTGAATGGGAGGCAGGAGGATTAGGAGTTTAAGTTTATCTTCAGCTACATAGCAAGTTTGAGGCCAGCCTGGGCTACATGAAATGCTGACACACCCCCAAAATCAGATATTTTACACTTTTTACTCTTGATACCAAACCTTCTATACAGTTGTGAGTTTCCTATGTGCTGCAGCTGTGGGTGTGAAGGAGGCTCATCTCCTGTGCTCCATGCAGGCAGTGACAGCAGTGGTCCAGCTCATGTGCCTCTCTTAATGTGGGTGAATCTCTAGTGTGTACCTTGAAATGTCACCGTGTTTAGTGGATAAAAATATAACAGTATGTTTTAACTTCTGCTGAATAGAAATCTTTGCTGTGGTTTATATCACTCAGATCTTTGCTCTGACTTACATCACTTGAAGCAGTTTTCTCTGCAACCCAGTGAGGATGTTTTTAAAACAGTGAGATTTTTTATGTGTGGAAGAAAACTGTAGAACTCAATAGAAAGAAAGAGTAGTCATTCTCTTCTGTCTAAAGCTCAGGAAAGCTCTTCCTCTGAGCTGCAGGCTTGGTCGTATGCCGGTTCTGATGCCAGCACACTTCCAGGTACCTTGCAGAATATAGCCAGGCAGGAAACATATGGACATATGATTCTCTCTCTGATGGAGTTTTGGGTCTTTTCCAGATCCTAAAGGACACTTCCCTGCAGAAAGTGAAACGCAACCAGAGCTGTTTGGAGCCTTGCCTGCGCCAGCTTGTCTCGTGCCTTGAGTCTTTTGTGGTGGGAACCGTGAACTTGTTGAGCCAACCCGTGCTTTAGTGTTTTGTTGCATTTCTTACCCCTGAGACCCTGCTCCCTCTGTGGTACTGTATCATTGTCTTGTAATCCAACTTAAAGATAGGCTGTGGGTTCTAGTGTGCTTATCTCTGATTTCAGAACCAAGAGGACAGTGCTTCCAGCAACCCATTTGCACTCCCAAACTCTGTCACACCACCCTTACCAACATTTGCACGGGTGACCACTGCCTATGGCTCATACCAGGATGCCAATATTCCCTTTCCTAGGACTTCTGGGGCCAGGTTCTGTGGAGCAGGTTGGTCTGTTTGTTGTTCTTTGACTCTTAACTCTGAAGGAATGTAGTTAAGAAAGTTTATATTCTGCATTAATTATCAGAAAATGTTTGTTTTTTACTTCTCAAGAACTCAGAACAACATATGATGTAATGTTAAGTTGGTACCTGTGAGTATAGCCTAAGAATATCTACTGGGGACCTGGGGAGGTGGCTCATCAGGGCAGAGCATTTGCTGCTCTTTTAGGGTCTCAAGTTGAGTTACCAGTACCCACGTCCCTCAGCTCACAGTCACCTGAACCTCCATCTCCAGGAGATCCAGCATCCTCTTTGGACCTCGGCATACACACAGAGAGACACATGTACATACACATAAGTAAAATCAATAAATTTTTGTAAAAAAGAATGTTTGCCATAATCCAAGTCTTAACTGTTTAGTTCTGATGATCCTGAATGTGTGTATGCTTAGATTCTCAATCCTTTTACCTCTCCTAGATTTAGCAGACCTTCACCTTTGTCCCTTTAAGGGTCACTATAGTCACAGGCCTTGGCAGTTTATGGTGATGTGCCTAAGGTACTGAAATAGAGAAAAACACTCCCAGCTGGTGGTAAGAATGCTTACCATGTGTGCATGTCAGTCCCTAGTACCACCAAATTTCTATGTACATTTTAAGTACAGTTATTACTAACCCAGGTGTGGAGGCTTATACCTTAATCCCAGTACTTTGAATGATGAGGCTGGAGGCTTGCTATGAGTTCCATTTCAGCTTGCCCTCCCTAGTGGGACACCGTCTCGGAGAACAAGAGGATTACCAGGTCTGCCGTAGGAGTTCCCATGTCCAGCTCACTGACAGCACTGTGCTCATGTGTCTCCTTTGTCAGGTTACCTGGTGTACTTCACAAGGCCCATGACAATGCATCGAGCTGTGTCTCCCACAGAACCCACTCCTAGGTGAGTCTGGGAAATATGGCAGGAATCTGCATCTCGGGGTCTCTCTTTGCAAAGTTCATTTCAGTTCTTCAGTTAAATTTTTCTTTTTCTTCAATTAAATTAACTTATTTCTACTGTACGATGGGAAAGTAACTTTTATTTGCCTGGTGTAGTTGTCATCTCAAAGGCTTACTGCTGAATAAACTCACTCTTTCTAGCTCTTTCTGATCTTTAGCTGGCTGGTTCAACTCCGCTGTTCTGACTCAAACTCCTCTGCAAGCTGACTGATTCAAACTGGCTTCTCTCAGCTTCTGACTGAATTGCTCTTCTTGGCCTCAAACTCTAGCAATCTGTTTTAATCTTCTGGCTCCTTCTCATTCTCTGGCTTGTGCTGTCTTCACCTGTGTCTGGCTTGTTCTTTCTGCAGCCTGTCTGTAAAAGTGTCTCAGGAAAACAGCATCCTCTCTCCTGTCCTTTCTCTTGAGCATTGGGTGTATTCTTTCTCTCAAACCTTTCTCTGATTTGTCACTTTGTCTTTTCCTCAATAAGAAATTATTTTGGGGGATTAAAGGAGTATACTAAAGTCTGTCTCTAGTCCACATGAGAGTAAATGCTATTGCTTGAGAGGGAAATTGCCAGGTTCTGCGTTAGACCAGGCAGATGAAACCTTGATTCATGAGAACTGAGGTTAAATTCCCAGGGTCCCAATACCCACACTTCCAGGGAAAACATGAGTAGCTGGTCTGGACTTGGGACCACTTGTCCTAGTGGGGACATTTTCCAGTGAGCAGTCTTTCACTGACGTGTAATTGACAGTGTAAAAGTCTAGAGTTTACTGCTCAGTGACCAACATTCAGTTCAAGATACAGAACATTGTCCTGACCTCTAAAAGCTCCTAGTCCCTTTGCCAAGTCCCAGAAGAACCACTGTCCTAACGTCTGTCATCCTCTTTTAGTTTTTCCTATTTTTAAACCTCATTGAGTTAGAATCGTGCAGCATGAACTAATTTATATCTGGCTTACTCTCTTCAACTTAATGTTATTGAACTTGATTTGAGTGGCTGCGTGGATCAATAATTGCATTGTATGAACATAACGCACAGTGATTCATTCTTCTGTTGATGGATTCTTGGATCATTTCCTGTATGGGGCTGTTAAGAGTGAAATGAAATATATGAGCCTTCCTTCCTTCCTTCCTTTCTTCCTTTCTTTCTTTCTTTCCTCTTTTTTGCATGGATGTACATTATAATTTCTTGACCCAAGGAGTAGAACTGCTGAGTCATAGGATAGGCATGTGTTTAACTTCGAGGAAGTCTGTGCTCAGTGGCGAGGGTGTGTTGTCCTCGCAGCAAAGCCTCAGGATTGATCACTGCACAGCTTCTCTCTGTGTTCTGTCACGGTGGTGGGTGGGAAGAATTGCCTTGTTACTTTGATTTGCATTCCCACAATGATGACTAGCAGTGTGAGCAGCTTCTGTGTGCTTCTCGACCATTTGGGCATCATCTTTCATGATGTGCCTGTTCAAGTGTGCTGCACTGTCTTCCTTATTTGTGGTAGCATCTATTTTGATTGCACATCCTTTGCTGAATATATGTATTGACTCTGTCCTAATGTATGGTTGGTTTTCCTCCCCCCCCAAAAAAATGTCCAGTGAATATGGCTTTCAATTTTGATGCTGCCTAATTCATCATTTTTTAATTTTATGGTTAGCGATTTTTGTATTGTATCAAAAGGGGAAAAAAAGCCTCAATCTGCATCGAGGTCACAAAGATGCCTTGTGTATCTTCTGAGAGTCTGTATACTCCTCATTTAGACTCCATGGTCCGTTTTGATCTCTTTGCTGTTTATGGCATGGTATAAGGGTGGACATCTGTTTCGTTTAATAGGAATAAATGGTGTTTTAGCACTGTTTATGCAGCCTGCCTTCCTTCATGGGTGAAAATTGGCTGTTTCTGCACCCTAGTTGTTCTTATTCAGTACATCCCTCCCTGTGTCTCGTCGCTCAGAATGTAGCCTTCTATGGTAAGTCTTGATGTTTGGCAATGCACATTCCTGAAGGTTATTCCCTTTAGTTTTTGTTGGCTCTTCTAGGCCTTTGCACCTCTGTAAAATTGTGTCAGCTTGCTTGCTAGTATCTGCAGTGCCTGCTTATGTTGTGATTGCAGTTACACTGACTCTGTGCATCCATGGAGAGAAATCTGACATTTTAACAGGTAGAGTCTTGTCCTGCCCTTGTATAGTGTTTCTCCATTGTCTTGTATCTTCCTTAATGACTCTTTTTATTACAGTTGTTCCTAAATTATTCAACTTTTTTTAAAGACAGGCCTTCTCTTAATTACTCAGACTGCCCTGGGTTTTCAAATGATTTTTACATTTGTGTGTGTGTGTGTGTGTGTGTGTGTGTGTGTTGGATTCCCCTTTTCTTCCCTTGTCCATGTTCTCAGTTTCATTAAGTGCTAAAAACATACTCAAGTAGAGAGAATACAGTCAGTATGGACAATTCTCATTTCAACCGCAGATCTCTCTCAGCCCTATCTGCTTATCACACTGGCTTGATTGCACCGATGAAGATCCGTACTGAGGCCCCTGGGAACCTGCGTTTGTACAGTGGGAGCCCAACTCGCAGTGAGAAAGAGCAGGTCTCCATCAGCTCCTTCTACTACAAGGAACGGGTAAGTGTCTGAGCAATTGCCTTTAATTCTTAGCCCTACTGCATTCTTGTTTTCTGTCCACGTGAGCCATGAACAGTAGTTCAGTTAGTAATCCCTTCATGGTCTCTCACTTTCATAGTCAGTTTATGTAGGAACGGTCATCGCTTTGCCGCTCTCAGTTGGTTTGCACTACTGTAAACGATGGGGTAGAAGTGGTTAGTTCTTACACTACACTGTGATGTGTAGCTTACACTGTTCTATAAGTACACGTTGCTCCCCACTTAGAATCTGTCCTGGCAGTCCCCATTCGTTGAATTGGTTTCCATACTTGGGGTAGATAATTTAACTCTGGGTCTCCCATGATATCCCAGTGCCTGTCAGCACCCCAGAGTTGCTTCTGAAAGTGGAGATCTCAGTGGGGATGGGATGTTGTAGTTGTGGCGTGTGACGTTGATCCCTAGAAGGTTTCCCACTTCTACTCAAGTCTACACTTCCAGGTCTCATTGAGTGGATCACCTGGTACACAAATTATCTGAATCATCCCCCCTCACCCCTCTTTTTAATGGGGTCTCATTATGTAACTTTGGTTGACTTAGAACTCATAGAGATCCACCTGCCTCTGCCTCCTAAACGCTGGGATTAAAGGTGTGCACCGCCATGCCTAGTTTTTCTGGGATTTTCTTAAGGAATGCAATGACCCTAAAGTACTTAGCATTGAGCCTTCAGGAGCCTGCAGAACCTGGGAACACCTAGAAGTCTGTTTTTGTCAAGCTGAGAACCAGGCCTCAACACTGACAATCTAAACAGTCAGTATTTCTGCTGACCTACTGTACAAATTTGGCCTTATGACTTCTATACTGTTTCCCATAAAACAGGAATAATGACCGTCAGTAACTAAAATTTGCTTTAAAAATGGAAATTTAAAATACAAAAAATAGTTTCTCTATCAGGTATTGCAAGTGTCTTCACATGTGTTGCAGCGGAGTCTCCTCCAGCTCCCTGATGGCTGACCAGCTCTGACTCGTCCCAGGGCTCATGGGCAGCAGCTGACATTTCGGATAGACCAATCTTGGGCAAAGCCATCTGGCCAAACAGGGATATGGTGCTAGCTGTCTTCATGCCCTCCTTCAGTCCTCCACACTCCCTCTCCCCAGCCCCCAGATGGGATTCTGCTCCTCTCTCTGTCACAGACCTCCCTTAAGCAGCCACCAAACTTTATCTCCCCCAAGTCATTTACATTAAAACAATTAGTTTCTCATTTTTCTGCAAGGTAGAAGATTTGATAGTTGGAGCAGTTAGTTGACAGTTAGGTAAATGGGGTTTTATTTAGTATCAGGGCCAGTTTGAAGAGATCCCCAAGTCAGAGGCAATTCTGGATGCCTCTTTGATTTGTGTCATGTGCTGGCCCTCCTGCTTGCAGTTTGATTGGCTAACACAGACTGTGTACATATTTGGCTTTGTGCTCATGTCAGAGTGCCTGTGCTCGTGAGACAGGCACCAGTGATGCCCGGATTCATGCTTACAATGGTCTGGCCCCTTTCACCACCTACTCTGTGTTCACGAAGAAGCAGCAAGAGAGCATGTGGCTGACCATCCTAGCAGCTAGAAAGGACTGTGAGATTTCAGTGTGGGGCAGTTCCTAGAGCGCTGCCTCTCCACAGGAAAGGGGCTGATCTAGTCGTCTGCTCGGACAGAAAGTAGCCTTTACGGTTTGTTTTACACAGCAGCCAAGTACAACGAAAAGCACTTTTTTTAAATCACAGTGTAGCATGCAACCTTTGCACTGATGTATACACAGTGACGTTAGCTGGTCAGAAATGAGTAGCTTAGGGAATTAACATGCACCCAAGTCAAGAGGCAGAACCAGGAGCCCTGGGGGAGGGAAGAGATTTTAAAGAATGGCATATAATAATTATGAAGATAAATTGTGGGCACTTGCTTATATTTTACCACTTTTGATCTAAAAGTTTCATGTGGTTCAATGTATTTAGATGTCCAAAACAAATGTCAGTTTGTGAGTATCTCTCCCTGAGGCTTATTCACGCTTTATTCTGTTTACATAGGGCAGGGTGACTGAGGCAGTGGAAGCCCCTGCTCTCTTCCGTATGTGGCCTCGTCCTCCTCACAGAGGTCGGGATCTTGAGGACTTTTCTCCTGGGAGAAATGCTTACATATTACCACCTTGCTCTGGAAATGCTTCTGGCTAACTGAAATTCCTGTGTCCACATTTTTCTCGAATGCACCTGTATATCCTTCTAGCCCTCTGCCCTGAGAGTATTCTGTGAGGGAGGCAGAAGGACAGAGGTGGCCTGTGTTAAGGCCTTGCAAGGAGCAAGCGCACTGGGCTTGCAGAGTCTCGTCAGCTCCCTGCTGGCTGTGTTTTATTTCTCCTGTGTTTTTAATCTGCCCGACTTAGGTTGAATTTACATTCACCCAGTGTTCTCTAGATGAAATTACATTTGCTACTAAAAACTTAAGTGTAAGTGACCTACAGACCTGTCAAGTCTCATAAGTCAGAAAGCAGATACTCCCAAGGACAGATTAGGCCAAAGAAATATTGCTTATTCTGGGTCTTCTAATAAATAGACCTATAGGCATTTTTCAAATTTTGCAGCCTCTCATCTCTGCTTCAGTTGATGTTACTAACATAGCTCTCGTGAAAGTAACTGAAGAGGCCTTTAAGTTAACAGATAGGGTCTGATCTCCACGACCAGTGTGGCACACTGCCTACTCCATGCCAGACTGGAGTGCCCAGGGAGTGCCCTCCTTAGCTTAGCTCCTCTTGTCCCCTGGCATTGTTCAGGAAATGGCTTTGCAGCCCTGGTGCTAAGACATTCCGTTGCACTCCCCCCTACCCTTCAGCCATACTGGAAACAGCCTAGTAGGAACAAGAGCATGCTCTGCTGTGTTCTTTATACCTGTGGGTTGAAGGGAAACTCTTTGCTTGTTTCTCCACTTGCAGCAGGACCTTAGCTCTGCCAGAGTCCCTCATACCTTCATCTGGGTTCCTTTGTCAGAGCCATGTGACATCAGCCTCCTTATATCTTGGACAGTGACTAAGGGGCAACAAAACTAAAGCTGGGCTTGAGGCAGGTGGGTTGGGGGAGGGGAGGGGCAAAGACGCCCCCATGTTTAGGCTCAGCCTGTTCAGTCACCCCAGTTCCCATTTTGCAGCATATATACCTAAAAATCCATCAGATGTGGGGGAAGCTTTCATTTTATTCTATATTTTTCCCTTTTAATTTTCTTGGTGTTTTTCTTCCTCTTCCTGGGTGTAACGTTTTCACGCACAGATGTCTCCTCGCTCTGCCCGGCGACGTTGGTCCATACAAGCAATTAACGACTTCCCGGTACTGTGCGCTGTGCAAATGCTCTCCTTGACTAATCCTGTCTCTACCAGAGGCCCAAGAATAAAATGCCACCTGCCTGGCTTTGAGGAACCTGAATGACAGGCTGGCTGGTGTTTAGGACCAGCGGCAGTAAACTTTTCTCCCTGGGGGGCAGGCACCAAGGTCTGCTTCCTTGCCAGTCATGGTATTTCAAATGGGTAAACACTCAAGGGTCACCAATGGGCTTCTTTGCGAATGAAACTCACTACTGGGTTCTTGGAAGGCACCCTGATCAAATGGCTTTAGCTCACCTGATATCACTTGGGGGCACTTCTGCAAAATGCATGGCGCTTTCAAAAGCCTGCCTTTGGCATGGGGGGAGCAGAGGAAGATAGAAGAGGCTTTTGCCACTTAGTCTCTGTTTTTACAGTCTTGGTCTGATGCAGAGAGGGAAGACCTACGTGCTTCAGTGGCATGCTGCATGATCTGTTTTTATCTTTTGGGTATTTTTTTTTTTAGAGCAAATTTTTCTTCTTATGCTGGCATTTTATATTCATAATGAAATTTGCTATGGACATTCTGTTTTCCTTCCTCCCTTTCCTACTCATTCCTATTGGTCATCTCCCCTCCTCTGTCTTCCTCTCCCGCCCCCTTCATGTTTTAGTAGTGCCAAGGTGTCCTCAAGACAGCCTTGAGGCCTTGTATCAATTTTATTTACTATAAAGAATGTTTAGAACAACAGACCAACACTCCTTTCCTATAAAAACCAGTTGAAACCAGGAGCCAGAGTGGCAAGAACCACTTCTCAACAGCTTGCAGGTCAAGCCACCAGTATGGCCTCTTTTTCTCAAAAAGTTGCTTCCATCCGGCTCACTTGCTGAGTTTCACTGGTTTCTAGAAGCCCATTTCCCACCGCTCTTCAAATAGGAGCTCATTTGGCTTCCTGCCCACTCTGCTGATTATGCATTGTTGATGGGGTTGCTGCGAAGCGGTTGGTGGCTTATTCTTGGGCTGATTTTACATTTAACCCATTTACTGGCATTGATGTTGCCTCAGGTTGTAGCAGTAACAGGTAGTGGTGCAGTCAAGAGCTGGCTAGTGCTTGTCACTCAGTGGCTCCCTCCATCCAGCCCCTTCCTCCCTGTCCTCTTTGCCATCCTCCACAACCACCTCTCTAGGATGTTCACAGGGGTCTCCCAGAGCTCATCATGCAATAACCTGTGTACCTTGCTTTGTTTCTCTTCCCATGCCATTTGTGAGGAAGGGCACTTTCTGTCGACGGAGCAGTGAAAGACCTTGCCTCCCATATGTACCCATTTGTCAGAACAGAAAGGAATCCACCTTGAGACCTATCAGAATGGGACTGGAGCAGTGCAGGAAGGCAAGGGGCAAAGTGGTAGACCTCGGAGCCTTTCCCTGACCTGGACAGAATAGCCGCACCTCAGCTGTGTCTCTGTTCTCCACAAGCAGAGACGCCCAAGGGAAAAAACGTGGCACTGTCACTTGGCAGCTACACAGACAGCAGAGACCTCTAAAGTACTTGAACGTATGAAGGAGAAAGTTAGGTTTAGAGAGAACAGCTGGGGTAGAATGTTTCTTATTACCCAAAGTTGTAGGAAACTCTCTGAAAACCTTATTTTTTCTTCTTATCAGGGACATCTAGGACAGAAGGCCTCAGCTAACATCTGTTTAAAAATTTATATCTTCATTTAGGCAGCCTTGTTACATTTGAATTTCTAGAATAACTGGCCATTTGGTGGCTCCCTGAATGATCCCTGTAACCTGAAGGGGAGACGTTAGAACCGCCACCACTGTTTTGCCCTTGTTGGATTTTGAACAGTGTCTTAAGTTATTCTTTGCTAAATTCAAACAAATAAACAAACAAACAAAAACCCCACAGAAACAAAACCACTGGTGCTTTTGTTTGTCCCATAACTGCCCTTAGAATTTTATCCCTGGTAGCAGCTACAATTACCGTGACCTTATGTTGGGGAACCTCCTTCATTGCAGACTGTGAGGCAACTGTGTGTGATGTTCCACAGTTGTCTTGTAACACCCAATACAGATCAGATGGAAATTCCTGGAAGTTTGTTGAGGGATGTGGCAGAAGGTTGCTGAATATGCCTTTCAAGAAACTGACAGCTCGAAATTGTTTGTTTTACTGATCTCTGTAAACCCTGCAATTTGGATTGTCTGCAAATGGGAGAAGAGTCAGTCTTAAGACATCTCTTTGGACTCTGTCTTTTCTTCTAGATGCCTAATCTTAATAAACCCACAAAAGGTCAGATCCACAGACACATCCATACACATGCATGCAGTGCACACTCTCAAGCCCGGCTGGAAACCTAACATCCTTGTCTGAATCTAGCTCACCCCAGGGAAAACTGTGTGTCACTCTTCTCTTAAAACTAAAGCCTCCCAATAGAAATCCTGGTAAGTACTTCTGTTAACAGCCATACAAGACTCCTGGAGTGCCTACAAGATGTTAAGGAGAAAATCAGGCCTTCAGCAAAGTACCCTGGGTTAGCAGAGTGCACTCACAATGCTTGAGAGAGAAGTAACAGGAAAAGTAATTACAGAAGGATGCTTTAGGGTCAGCATCACCAGAACCAAGTGTCAGTGTCGTTATGTCCTGACACTGATCTGCTTAAAGACAGATCATACCATTTACACATTTCCTGGAACATTAGTTAGGGCTTAATTTTTTCCTTTATTGATTGTTAAAATCACATTCAGTACTGAAAACAGGCTTAGCTGGGGCAGGATATATGGCTTAGGTGGTGAAATGCTTGCCACACAAGTGTGAGGACCTGTGTTAGATCCCTAGCACCAATATAAAAGCCAGGCCCAGTGATCAGGCCAGTGTCTGTAGCCCGAGTACTGGAGTCTAACCCAATCTTGTGAGTTCCAGGTTCAGTGAGAGACTCTGTGCCCACTCCCTCAATAGTATAATTGAGGAAAACACCAGAAGTTGACCTCTGCATGTACATGCGTACAACACACACACACACACACACACACACACACACACACACACACACACACACCACCTTGATAGACCTATTTAAATTTTATCTCTATAACTGTGACCTCGTATAAGGTACACATCTCCATTTACAAAATGGAGGTTCTGCCCCTTTCCCGTGGAGCTGCAGTGAACTGCATGAACAGTCCAGAACAAGAACTAACACACAGTAACACCAGAAAAGTCTTTAAATCCTGAATCAAATATCAGGACACTTGGACCTGTTCCAGTATCTGTTGCCAAGTGAGTGAGTCTCCTTTGCAAATGAGCTCCTCCTGGCACACAAGCCTTCATATAATTAGTAAAATGCTTTTGTTAGGTTTGCTTTCAAAGTCAGAAAAGCATGGTTATTTTCAGTATATGCTAAGAGCTAGCAGGCCCCGTCCGCCCTTCACAAGGTCTCCATTTCTTTCAGCTGTATAATTAGATGAGCTTTTGTGAGTTTGCTAAACTGTTCAAGCTCTTACCATTTTTTTTTTGTACCAAGGAGCCACAGTGACTTCATGTTCACAGTGTTTTTAGAAGCCTTCTGTCCAACCCAGAAGATATACTAAATGATCACATTCCCTTCCATATGGAATCTTTTTGGCCTAGAAATTAAAAGGGAAGCTTTTTACACTTACGTGTATATGTGCACTCATGTGCACATGTGTAAATGCATCACTCTTGCAAAAAGTCAGAGGATAAGCTATGAGGGTCCGTTTTCTCTTTCCACTAAGTGGGTTCTGGGGATCAATCCCAGGCTGTCGGGTCTGGCAATAAGTATTGGCCACCACTGAACTATCTCACATACTCAGAGTTGTTTTTGGTTTTGTTTTTAAATCTAGCATTCCAAATCTCCTTTGAAATGGCCAATTGTCAGGGACTGTTGGGTGTATAGTTCCCAGCTAATGAAGCATTTTGTGCTGCTCTGAACAGTCGTACACTGTTACCCCTGTAGCCGGCCGTGCACTGCATGCTCCTGTGGCTACTTCTGTCTTGTCTCAGTTAACACTGCCTGGCTCCAGCCCACTCTGACATGTCCTTCCCTTATGTGAGTGACCCCAACTGGATAAAAGGATAGTAGTTCTGGAGTATGGACATAGTTATTGTTCTTTGAGAAATCAGGGCCTGTAGGGGTCTGGAGGCTTACCCCGTAATAACAGGTCAAGGCTCCTCCCCCATTGCTTTGAAGAATCAAGAAGTGTGGATAATGAACAAATAGTGATGGAACTACTGCTTCTTAAGATCAAATGGATCCTGGCTCCAAACTGATAGTGATAAGTTAAGATGAACAGTTCATAAATGACCTACTGCCCTTACCTGCCTGAAACCCAGGTGGCTCACATTTAGTAGGTCCCAAGACATATTGACTAATATGGCAAGTTGATCCAGTGGACACTTGGAACATTGTTTGAAATGGATTTAGATGTAGACAGATTCTGGAAAGAGTAATTACACAAAACTCACTAGTGGAAAAGTGAATGGTGACGACCTGACCACTTACTCCCAGTAACTGCAGTGTTAAGTGTATGCAGTCTGTACCTGTGTCTTCTCATTATACCCTTACTGATCTCATGAGGTTGGATAGCAGAACTCAACATTAGCCACAGGTTACCATTAAGCAAAAGAAAGATTGGCGTGCATAAGACTAAACCCACAGCAAATGATTAACTAGGGTTAATTGCCTGGGGCCATATTGAGCCAGAACATGTGGTGCCTTAGTTTTCTGAGGTCGAACTGCAGAGCCCCTTATTAGTTTCTCCTTATGCCTCCCTGTTAATAAGTGTTGCTCCCTTGCTTAGTCAAGTGACTTTGGTGACCTCTTTTTTAACTTTTGGAAATAAAATAGGACGTTGCTCCCATGACTGGTTGTCGTTTTGAAGATACCAGATGGGGCGACACTCTGTTACCTTTTGTTTCCCAGGACAGTTCTCATTCCTCCAAGCCCCTTCCTGGGACAGCTCTAGGAGCTGAAACATGTGCCCCTGCTCTCCCATGTCTGTTACTCACTCACCCCAACTAAGTATCTCTGACCTTCGGAAATGACCTTGTAGAAATAATTCAGGCCTGCTACAAACAAGGCAATTCTTATGCTGCCAAGTGTCTCTGTCTTCATACGTTAAGGTTTGCAGAGCCTGTCGTGTCTGAATTAAAATATCAACAAACCCTGTAGGAACTGTCTATGAAGAAAAAAAAAAACCCTTTGAATCGGTTCAGGCAAGAACTTTGAACCTAGTACTGGACACTCTAAAGTCCTCCATCCCCTTTTGTGGGGGGTCTTTACTAACTTCTTTACCTGCTATTTTAAAAATTAATTAATTAATTCTGGCTTCCTAGTATCTATTTTTGAGCACCTGCAGAATGTAGATGGCCCCGCAGTAGGTGCTTGTTTCCCTGTGAGGGTCTTGGATCAAGAGCTTTGGGCCATTTGTTACCCTTTTATTTCCTACAGATGCTGATTCATGTAATTGTGGGCATGATATAATTTAAAGTCTCTGCAAATTACCAATGACCCAAATATGATGTACTCTGCAACTGTAGGTTTACACTCTCCCGAGGCCCCATTTGTCACATCTTGTCATCTCCCCTAGAAATCAAGGAGATGGAAAAGTAAGAGGGAAGGATCAGACTCTGGCAACCGACCCATTAAGGCTGCTGGGAAGGTCGTCATCCAGGATGTCTCGTGCCTCCTTCCCGTTCATAAGTCCCTGGGAGAGCTGTACATGTAAGTCCAAGATCACAGGCAACACTGGGCGTGTCACTTAGGAGCTGCAGATCTTTTTAAAGTTTTGGATGATTTGGGGAAACTCGGTGTGTTAATTTTTTTTTCTTGGTGACTAACAAATTGCCACAAACTGTACATTTCTTCCCTCACTTTCTGCAGGTCAGGAACCAGCTCAGTGGGCCCTCCTTACCCAGGATCTCACCTAACTGAAAGCATGACCTTGGCCCCATGAGAATGATCTCTTCCTATGTTCTGGGTCTAGCATGCCAGTTTAAGTAGCTGCATTTAGACCCTTCTTTTATTGAACAACTGTAGGAGTGGAGGCTGGCCTGTAGGTCCCCTAAGTCCTTGAGTTGGAGGGGGGTGTAACAGAAAGTGATTTCTTTTAGATGGAAATCACAGTTAGTTTGCACATGTTTAAATCCACCACAGAAAAGCAGGTAGCTAATTTGTACTTTCCTTTATTGCCTCCTCCTGGGAGCCCACAGCCTGTAGCACCGCCTCTAATTAGCCCTTCCTCCCTGTCACATAGAGGAGGCATCTTGAGTGACAACCTGAGAGGCACTTTCTAGGCTGTGAAATCGGGAGGAATTCTTGGGAAATTCAAGTAAAAACCTTCTTAGTCTTTTTTTTGTTTGTTTGTTTGTTTTAATTTCAGATTGAATGTGAACGATACTCAGGAGACATGTCAGAAGAATGCCACTTCTGCCATGCTTGTTGGAAGGAAGGATCTTGTCCAGGTATTGTCCATCCCTGTTTGTGAGATTCTGGCCTTGACAGTTGTCAGTGATGCTGATAGGGTGTGCCCCCTACTTGAAGTTGCTTTTTTATTTTCTTTGCCAGTCTGTAGGGCTGGAGCAGCCTCCTTCTCCCCCTCTTCCCCTCTCTCCTTTCCTCCCCCTCCCTCCCTCTCTACCTCTCCCTTCCTCCATTCCCTTTCTGGAACTCACTCTATAGAGCAGGCTGGCCTCTAACTCAGATCTGCCTGCCTCTCTGCCTCTTGAGTACTGGGATTATAGGCCAGCCCCACCATTGCTACCTATGGGTAATGTTTCTAAATTAGTGTTAAGTGAGGAGATCTTTAAGTGTTTTTTTTTTTCCCTTAAACTATGTATGTTTCTATTTCAGTGCCACAGTGATTGCTGTTCCCTAAATTTGAGAATCTGTGCCTTTGCCATTTCACCTCAATTACTTTTTTAAATTTTTAAAAAATATTTCCTAAGAAGGTTTACCAGAGTGTACTTCAAGGTAGAGATGTTCAATTTTAAGATATGACTTCATGGGGCTGGAGAGATGGAAAGATGGCCGGAGCATTGGCTATTCTGATAGAAGGCCTTGACTCAATTTCCAGCACCCACATGGTGGCTCACATTTTTAACTCCAGTCCCAGGGACTCCAACTCCCTATTCTGGCCTCCTCTGACACCAGGCATGCGTATTATATACATACTGCAGGCAAAACACTCATACTTTTAAAATCGTAAATTTTTAAATAATAAAATATGACATATTTATAAAATGTCAGTTTCCTTCATCTCTGTAGGTTCCCATGTATTGTTTGTTCTCTTTTATTGAGATACAGTTTGCACATTACGAGTCTGCCCACTTAAAATGTGATATTTAGTGTTTCTAGTGTTGTCAGAGCTCTCGATAGAAACCATTCAGAGTGCTTTTATTACCCACAGAACAAACCCTTGAGTTTCAGTCGGTTCTTCTCATCAGTCCTGGGCAACTGCCAACCGCGTCCTGTCTTTATTTCTCTCTGCTCTCCAGTTGATGACTACACTGAGATTTGGAAGTGACTAGCAGGTCTCCCAGGAGCTCACTGTTTTCCCTCATAACTAAATAAATCAACACGAAGGCCTTCTCTTGATTTTCATTTGATTAAAAACATCCCTAAGCTTTCCATTCATCTAGTAATGAATATCACATCATCTCTCCTGGAAACCCTTTAAAGCAAAACTCCCTCGTGGATTTAATCTATTTCCGTCTGCCCCACCCACCAGACTGAATACTAAGAAGGCAAAATGAGCTAATAGGAACAGCGTGGAATTTACAGTGGAGGCTGAGGCCAGCTCACAGTCCTAGAGGACACCCCAGGCAAGTTATCTCAGGCCCTTGGCCTTTGAGTGGGGTTTGTAGTGTGAGAACCTGAAGAATTTCCCCCACTTGGGTGGTGAGATCAGTGAAAGCTGACCCACAGTCTCAAAGAACATTCTCTCAGTGGGGAGTTCTCTCCCTCTTTCTTATTCCCTTCTGCACTCTCTGTCCCTTCTCTCTTCTTTCTTTCCTCACCCCCAGCTTCCTTTTTCTTTTCCCTCTCCTCAGCTCCCCTCCCCCAGTGCTTTTCTGACAGAATTGGTATAGAAGGTTAGACCAGTCTCAGTGATGTGGGGAGACTCTTGTCTTCAGGCACACTTTGCTTGACCTCTGGGCCCTGACACTTTTTCTGTGTGTGATTCCCAGCAAGCCACTCAGTCTTTCTGAGCCTCAAGGTCCCTGCTATAAAATGAACAGTACAATACTTCAGACTTCATTAGATAGTAAACGAAGTAAAGTGTGTGACTTCTAGCTGTCTGGTCACTGGAAATGCCTGCTCTCCGTATTGTACATTTCCACAGCTGTTCTGTGATTGTCGTCTGTGGCTTGATGATGTTTAAAGACAGAAATGACCTGAGTGACAGTTCCTGCTCCAAGAATTTTGTTTTTCTTCCTGCCTTTGATCAAGATATGCTTCCTGGTGTGTGCCCCTCGAATTTACCAGAGAAATAAATGTGAGGGCACCTTCTGTGGAAGGCCTTTAGGAAATGTGTGTTATGGAGGGAGACACTAACAACTCAATTGTCAGCTGTGGCAGAAAACCTGTCCTGCCCCAGGCAGACATTGGCTTCCCTGGTGAAGGGTGTAAACTGCATGTCCCTCCTTGGAGCAGTGCTTGCATGTCAGTTTTTGGTATGTTGCCCTCATGCCAGTATTTTACATATCTGATGTTTGCCTTTCAGCGTTTGTATTTGCTTGCTCATCTCAAATTACAAACTTGATTCAAAGTTTGAGTCTTCTTCCTTTTGGGTTCCAGGTAGTGGGTACAATGTATTGCTTTTCCAAAACCAAACAAAACAGAAGAGGTTTTCCAAAAATAGCATTCAATTTTCTGAAGGTCTCAAGGGGAAGGGGTTGGGGCTTTTTCTGATGGGCAGTGAAGGCCTTGGGTTTAATAGACATCCCATGGACATTAGTGTGGTGATTCTAAGCCCCATAAGGTTTGAGGCCTGGGTGATCATCAGACTTCATGTCAACATAAACAAAGCCAAGCTTGTTTAGTTCTTGGCCTGTTCTTAGGCTCAAGAGGGCCCTAAAACTTTTGTAATGGAGGTGACAAGGTTCTCCACCCACTGCACAAAGAGCAGGTCTTCAGTGGGTTGTGGACTGCTCTGGTTTGCTCTCTATAAATCCAGTTCACCAGTGAAGCATCAGAAGAGGCCAAGAGTGCTGAAGAAGCTGGCCCCTTGAATTGGGATACTGTTTATTCTCTGAAGCTTGTTTAATGGAAGTTTTCCCTTATTTTGAGGTTTGCCGGGTAGTGTGGGCTGGGGTAAAACTCACTGTGTAGCCTCGCTTCCCACTCTTGGCTGTCAGCCTGCCAAGTGCTGGGGTTGCAAGCATGAGCCACCATGTTTGGCTTTTAATGAAAGTTTTAAGGCTAGTGTTTCTCAGCTTTACAGTATCCTGTCTCTGAGGACTGTTAACACATCCACTTTAACGCAGTGAGTCTGAGTGGAGCCTAGAACTCTGCCAGCCCCAGCTTTCTCCACCCTTGTGGTGAGGTTTCGGGCTGTAAGAAGAGGGTAGACAGATGGGACCCCTTTGTAAGTCATCTCTTGAGTGATTTGAATTTGAGCATCTTTCTTTGGTCTGTCTAGGTTTGGTCGCTGGCTACAGTAGCTACAGACCTTTGCCTTGGTCCGAAGTCTGACCCAGATTTGGAAACACCTTGGGCTCGACATCCGTTTGGGCGACAGCTGCTGGAGTCCCTGTAGGTTCTGAGAGCTAAGTGAGGAAACTGAGTGGAGGGGTTGTAGGTCTGTAAACACCCCACCGGGATGAGGGGAGCAGAGCCCAGAGGTGAAAAGGGAAGAAGGCCCTTTGCTTTTATCACAGAAATGGCCCTTGTGTGGAATGAACTTCTGGTGGCATGAGGCATTAAGTAACATTTGTCACTCACTAGAGTCCAGTGCTCTTTAGAGTGCCTTAGGCCTTCACTCACACCACGGGGCTCTGGAGACAGTAAGTGTGTCTTCAAGGTGCTGTGTGTTTCGGCTCATGGGAACAAGAGTAGAACTGTGTGGTGGTGTTCGCGTTCTACCAATACCAGGACCCTGTTTGATAGGTCATAAAAGTATCAGATTTATGTCCAACTTATTACTCCACAATACATTAAGTCAGACCATATAAAATAATGTTTAAGGCAGCAAGTAAACCACTCAAGTATTCATGACAGTGAGGCTCAGGGCCCGGGCAGAAAAAACCCACTGCCTCAAGTTGAGGTTTGTGTCTTTTCTGGTCGAGCAACCCTGGGGCAGCAGATTATGCTCCCCTTGCCTGGTCCTTAAGGCAGGGATTTAGAGTTTGCCGTACTCAGTTTACATAAGCCTCAGGACAGAGTCCTCTCCGTCCCTGAGCTCATATTCTACCATGGAGGTCCTGAGGATGAAGGGGAAGAAAACCTAAGGTCAACATATTCCTCATCATTCGTACTTAATCCAGGAGCCAGACATGTCGTGGTGACACAGTGGTCTCTGAGCAGCTCCAGGTAGTATAAGGTCAAATGGAGGACACATACAGAAACTTACCACAAAGATTTCTTTTCCTGGAGCTGGGGAGACGGAGAGCATGAGATTGTTGGCCCACCTCTCTCGGATGCTAGGTCAGTCTGCTTGGCTCTGCAGAAGCTGTGTTGTTTTAGAGCCCATGCCTGAATGCCAGACAAAGCTTTCAGATTCCTACCTAGACTGTTGTTATTGAAATAAATGGGACCCATCTCACAGTTGGTGAGACTGGGGATCTGTAGGAAGCCCTGTTTCTGACAAGGTCAAGGGGGAGGTGAGAAAATTCTCTAGCCTGGCCCATAGCAGGAGTTTTGTGGCTGTAAGAGTTCTTCCCCCATTCCTCCTCTTGGCTTCTTTCTCCTCCCATATTTTGCAGACTGGCTCACTATTGCCAACTCCGAGATGTGCAGACCTTGGCTATGCTCTGCAGCGTATTTGAAGCTCAGTCCCGGCCTCAGGGGTTACCGAACCCCTTCGGGCCTTTCCCTAACCGTTCTTCTAATCTTGTGGTGTCCCACAGTCGATATGTGAGTTCATGGCCTCCTGACTTCCCCTGAGGTCTGTTTCCCCCCCAAATGTAACTTTGAAACGGGACAGTGTTCTGATGCCAATGTGTCCTTCCAGCCCAGCTTCACCTCCTCGGGGTCCTGCTCCAGCATGTCAGATCCAGGGCTCAACACCGGTGGCTGGAACATAGGTTGGTGAGGGAATCACACAGCCCCCACTGGACTTTGGCTGTTCCCAAGGCTTCTTGAGGCTTGTTCACATAGAAGCTTAGTGCACCTTCTCCATGCTTTTCTCTCCATGTATGGTATCAGGGACAGGGTTGCCAGCAAGGCATGGCCATGAATGTTGAATGCGTTTGGTTTCTGGGAGGTCTTTGTGCTGCTTGGGTTTGCTTGAAAAGCTGCAGTGGGACTTTCGTCATTCACCACAGCAACCTACCCCTTATCCTTCCATGTGCCTTGTCCACACACTCCTTTCCCACACTCATCTGCTAGATCCACCACCCATTTCTTCCCATGTTTCCTTTCAGCGGAGAGAAAGAAAGCCGCCTGAAATCAGGTGGCCATAGGGTTTGCTGAATGAAGTAAATACCTGGATTAAAAAAAAAAATCAGACTGGGTGTGGTGGTGAACATTTAATCACAGTACTCTAGAGGCAGAGGCAGGCAGGTCTCTGAGTTTAAGGCCAGCCTTGTCTACAAAGCGAGGCTAGTACATCCAGGGCTCTGTTATACAGAGAGACAAAAGCAAAACAAAACATTTTTTTGAAATAATCTTAATTTTTATAATTATAAAAATAGAACACTAGCCAGGTGTAGTAATATACACCTGTAATCCCAGCTTCTTAGGAGACTGAGACAAAAGGTTACCCAGCCCAGGAATCTGATGCTAGTTTGGGAAACATAGCATGACCCTGCCTCTTAGAAGCAAAGGTAAGAGGCTAGCCTGGGCTGCACAGAAAGATCTGTGTATACATACATACATACATACACACACACACACTAATGTACACACATGCACACACCTACCCTAGAACATGCATGTATGCTTCATGTCCAGTAAAGAACACAAACTATCAGGAAAAGAAGAAAGATTTCTATCTCAGTGTCTCTCACTTAATAACATGTGTTACTATTCCAGAACATTTTCTTCTCATCTCCCTGTGTGTGTGCAGGGGGCTGGGGTAGTCATTTGGTTTATGCTATTCTGTGTTCTTTCATTTTTTATCGTGAAGGTTTTCTCAGGACATTTAGCAGGTCTCTATAGTGATTCATTGCATAGAATTCTACTGTGTCACTATGTCCTAATTTGCTTGGCTATCATGTGTACTTGATTACCAGGTTCTCTTGGTGATAAATCCCGAGACACAGAGGCAGACTAGGAAAGGGGACTGTAGAGCTCTATTCCCCAGAGTCTTGAGTTTGGCTTATTTGGCTTCCAGAGAATCCAGTGGACATACACTTGGGAATGGGAGTTGGGAGAGGCTTCCTATTTTTGATCCCCCCCCACCCCCACCATCTCTTTTCTCTTTTGCTTTTCTTTAGCAGGAAGAGAGACAGAACACATATCTTCACCTTGGGGAGAGTCTTCACCAGAAGAACTCCGCTTTGGGAGCCTGACCTACAGTGACCCCCGTGAGCGGGAGCGAGACCAGCACGACAAGAACAAAAGGTAGCTACTGCCTTCTCCTATGGCAGCTACAAAGCTCCCAGCCTCAAAATCACACTTGGGCTTCAAGAAGGTGGCGTTTAATCTTAAATGCCATTAGGTATTGAGCTCCCTTTTCTCTTAAGGAACTAACGGGACCTTTTGGGTTTATCCAGGCTCCTGGACCCTGCCAATACCCAGCAGTTTGACGACTTTAAGAAGTGCTATGGAGAGATCCTCTACCGCTGGGGTCTGAGAGAGAAGCGAGCAGAAGTGCTGAAGTTCGTGTCCTGCCCCCCTGACCCTCACAAAGGGATCGGTGAGTATGACAGTCTCTTCTTTCACTGCTGGGAAGGCCCTGATCTCTGTTTGCCTATAACCTTAGGGTTGGAAGGTTGAGCTGATTTATAGGCAGAAGATTCTAAAGCGTTTGAGTCTATTCTAAGCTTCTGCAAATAGCAGATACATAATCACTACAGGATGCACTGTCTGTCATCACAGCATGTCTTGGACATAGCGCTCAATGTGGACAGGAGACAGAGATGATTAGTCACCCACTTATTGTCAAGCCCATTGTAAGCACAGTGGAACCCATGGCAGAATAGAGGGAAAATTTAAGCAGTTAAAAACTATGGTAGCTATACTCTGGCTGGAGAGATGGCTCAGGGCTTAAGATCACTGGTTGTTCTTCTAGAAGAACTAGGTCCAGTTCCCATCACTCACATGGTGGCTCACTTTGGTCAGTAACTCTACCCAGAGGATCTGAAGCCCTCTCCATGCTCTGTGGAGACTGCACACATATGCTTAGCAAGCAAACACACAAGCACCAGAACACCCATGCACATAAAATGAAAGAGGTAGACTCAGGCGGGCAGTGGTGCCATCTGCCAACACTCGGGAGACAAGTGGATCTCTGTGAATTTGAGGCCAGCCTGGCCTACGTAGTGAGTTCCAGGACAGCCAGGGCTACCTTAGTGGGATCCTGTCTTGAAAACAAACAAACACAAAGAAGTAGGCTTAGTATCATTGCTGACAACTCAGATATGGATTGAGCAAAAGAAACAAAGCTTTAGCGATTCCCTGGGTTTCCAGCTAAAGAGCTGCGCATAACAGTGTCATAGCCATGGACAGAAACAAATGGAAGAGCACTGCCGCACAGTCAGGTGTGATCTGGTTCCCAGGAGAGATTGTATTCAGCTGGACCTGGTGACTTAGGGATTGTCACTGTACAGTTGGTATGTCAGCATGTCAGAGTGCGTGTATTATCTAGACATTGTGAGCTATGCCTTCCTTTAAGCCTAGCACTCAGAAGGAAGAGGCAGGGTGACCCCTGTGAGTTTGAGGCCACCTAGGGGATGCATAGTGAGACCTTGTCTTTAAAAAGTGTACTTATGTGGGAACCGACCGAGGGTTGAAGGGAGGAACACAGGGAGCACAGCTGAGGGGTTTTCTGGACCCTTAGAGAAACGAGCCTTCAGCATTCAAGAGGAAGGGGAGGACTCAGATGAGACTCCAGTGAGTTGGTGAGAAGCCAAACTGTGCCATGGAGGAAATGAAGCAGCGATTTCTTACAGGAAGACAATGGAAGACTTCCAGAGGGAGCGACTGACCTTGAACTGTTCCCCTCCTCTGTAGACCCTGGCAGGCCTCTGCACAGGGTTTTTTTTTGTTTTGTTTTGTTTTTTTAAGGTATTAACTGCACAGGGAGAAGTAACATTGGAATAAATTGGGAGCTGGGGAAAGGATAAGTTATTGGCAACTGACATACAGCCTGAGCAAATTAAACCCTGAGCTTTTAGTCAGAAACAGGCCATTACAGAATCCTGCCATGGCTTAGGAGTCCCTGGGAGGGACTCAAAGATGAAATTTAAAAGGTCTTGTTTGATGACCCTTAGAGGAAACACAAGTTGCCCCTCTCCGTTTGTCGAACAGCAACCAGTAAGCTTGCTCTGCAGAGAACAGAAGCACATTACAGATTGGATAGCTCCATCTACCATAATGAATGAAGAAAGATCGGGGACCCAGAGGCGACCTAGAAGCTTCCAGAAAGAGAAAACAGTTCAGATATGAAGGAAGAGAAAGTGAACAGCATCAGCTCTGACGACTAACCCTGGGAAACTCGATGTCCAGGCAGGAGACTCTCCAGAATTCTCAGGAAAAGAATTTCTAACCTAGAATTTTGAGCCCGAGTTATCAGCCATGTGCAAAGTAAACTTTGAGTGTTTCTAAGCAGGGCTAGATTCAGTCTAGCAAATGAAGGGACCAGCAAACGGATGGAGGGTGCGCACTATGACAGACCTAGAGAGAGACTAGTGCCAGTGGTACTCCAGGAGCCCTGGCTCCAAGGACAGAAGATGAAAAAATAGCCACATGTATTTCACTGTTGAGTATATTTATAGAAGACATAGACATCTGAGGGAGAGTTTGGCGATGAATTATTAATAAGTACATAGCAAACTAAGCAAATGAAAGAATGAGACAGTTACTAATTCTGGGAAAAACAAAATGTACAAGAAAGGAAACATGTCATAGACATGGCTTGAATAATGTTTGCTTAGGTAAATAATGTATGAGCCAAATGTGGTCTAGCCACAACAGAGCTGGGGAAGGCAGGGCCGGGTGGTACTGTCTGTGGTAGGGGATACTGGAGGGGAGAAGAAGTTTCCACTCTGGGAAACCAATAGACAATGCATGGATATGATACTTAAGGATTCACTTTGTGTTGGGCATGGTGGGACAAATCTTTAATCTAGCTCTTGGGATGCAGAGGCATGTAGGCCTCTGAATTCTAGACCAGATTGGAATTTCTAGGTTGCTAGGGCTACATAGAGAGAGATCTTGCTTCAGAGAGATGGAGGGAGGAAGGGAGGGAGGGAAGGAAGGAAGAAGGGAGGGAGATTGATTGATTGATTTATTGATTGATTGATTTTTACCAACCTTGACAGCACATAACACACTAAAATTGGCAGATCTATTTTATTTTAACATAAAGTTAGCATGGCCCCTACCCATGGAAGAAAAATTCATAAAGCATTTACTCTTTTATTTTTTTATGGGGTGCATTTGGGGAGTTTGGGAGTCGAGACAGTATCTCTCTACATGGCTGTGACTTTCTTGGAACTCACTATGTAGACCAGGCTGGCCTCAAACTCACAGAGATCTGCTTCCCTCTGCTTCCTAGGTGCTGGGACCAAAGGCATGTGCCACCACGCCTGGCTGCATTTCCTGTTTTCAGTCACTATATCATGGGAATACTTGCACATCAGTGATTATTGCAGCATGATTTATAATAGCTAAGTTGTAGAACCAATGTAGGTGTTCATCAGTAGAGGAGTGGTAAAGAATCTGGGGCTGGAAAGACAGCGCAACGGTTAAGAGGACTTACTGCTCTTCCAGAGGACCTGGTTCAGTCCCTAGCACCCACACAGCAGATTGCAACTGTCTGTAACTCCAAGATTCTGACATGCTCACACAGACATACATGCAGGCAAAATACCAATACAAATAAGATAAAAATAAAGGAAAAAGAAAGCGTGTGTGTACTCACTGGAATTGCGTTCAGCCATAAAGAATGAATGCTGTCATTGCAGGGGGACTGATGCACCAGGAGATTTGACAACTATCACACACTGTCTCTGACTTGTGGATTCTAGATTGTAATATACATAAAACCACGTATGTCTATGACATGATAGTAGAAATGGAATTGCCTAAGGGACAGAGGAGTGGGGTAGAGAGGAGGGGATGGGAGATATGGGGCGGAATAGACTCAAAAGTGCATTCTGTATTTGCGTGAACATGTTCTTATGAAACACAGACTCATTTCCTGAGAGTAGGGGAGCGGGCTTTATAAAGTGGTCTTTAGAGATGAGGCAGTGAATGAAAACAGCCTAATATGTAGGTAAGATCTCTAGGGAGTGGCAGGGAGTGCTGGGCTTTGATAAGATTTGTAAAACTCAGTATGCCATATGTATCTCTAGTTTCCATTTGAGAAAACAAATCAGAACAATATTTATAAGAGTTGACACTAAATAGCAAGGTTATTTTAGTAAGCTGTGCCTAGGTGTACGTGCTTGAAGAAATACAAAGGTACAAAATTCTATTTTAACATTTTTTTTTTTGATGCTTCTAAATACAAGGGAGCATACCCGGAAGAGATTAATGATAGCCGGGAACAATTTGTCTTTTGAAATTAGTTTTCAGGAAAACATGAATCACTGAGATAGGGAGATGATGAGCCATCAGTCAGCCAAAGCCTTGTTGACATCTCCTGCTCTGAAGCACCATGCAAGACTGCAGGCGACAGAAAGAAACAGACGTGTGTGCGTGTGTGTGTGTGTGTGTGTGTGTGTGTGTGTGTGTGTGTGTGTGTATTACGCAGTTCACAGCGCTTGAAATATGAGACAGATAAATGATATTAAAAAACTATTATTGCCAGGTGTGAGAATGCAGAGGAACTCAGGGCTGAGCTCAGCTGCATATTGAGTTTGACAACATGAGACCCAAACAAGAAAAAGAGAATTAATGTATATCCTAGGACCAATAAAAACAGTATCACAGGATCACAGAAAGGGAGTAGGAAAGTTCTGGAAGAGACTCCAGACAAAAACATTAACATAAGTAGTGATTGCAAACTGTACAGAGGAGCCAGTCCATGTGAATTTGGAGGAAGTAGCTGCACACCGAGGAGTACAGGGCTCAGCAAGTGCCTCAGGAGCAATACCCTCTATGTTCCCAAGACAACGGTCGTCTCCCTGTGCGGGAAAGCCCAGTTTTCTCTGTTCTGTAAGTGTCACCAGATCAACAGACAGCAAACAAAATCTAGTAATTCAGCCGATTTGGTCACACATAACTGTAATTCTAGCACTTGGCTTCTGGAGGAAAAGCAGAGTTATCCCATGCCTAGGCTCTTCTCTAGCAGTGAGCTTAAAGTCCAGCACACTTTTGATGAGGATCCTCCGCTGGCTCTGCTCCCCAGGGCAGCTGTGCAGTGGGCGGGTGCTGTGGCTACTTCATGGTTTCAGCTTGGCCAGGTGTTACTGGGAAGGGAAAAAAGAAAAGGAGTGAGGATATTTGCAAAAAAAAACAAGTCAGGAACGTACTCCAGATGCTGCAGGTTGGCAAGAGAGGAAAGTGCAGCCAGAAAGGGCAGATGGATTAACGAGGCAGGTGGACAGCAGAGGAGGGTGGACGATGGCGCCAGGTGTGGACTAGAGTGGATATGTTGCTGTGTATTGTTAATGCTAAATTCTGTACCCAAGGTCTAGGCCTACAAGTGAATCCTCATATTTACCAGCTTTTGTTGGGCAAATCTTGTTCCTTAATTTAAAGCTATTGGTTAAATAAAAATGGCTACAGCCAAATGGAGGTTTTGTTTTTATTGCTTGATTTTTTTTTAAATGCATGTGAGTACACTGTAGCTGTCTTCAGACACACCAGAAGAGGGCATCAGATCTTATTACAGATGGTTGTGAGCCACCATGTGGTTGCTGGAAATTGAACTCAGGACCTCTAGAAGGGTAGCTGGTGGTCTTAACTACAGAGCCATCTCTCCAGCCTCAGTAAATGGATTTTTGAGTTACCTGGTTGACCAGGGAGAAAGAAAAAGCATGAGGAAGAGAGAGAAAAGAGAAAAGACTGGTCTGTCAGGATCCTGAGAGGAGTAGGCATCCTTACACAGCCAGACCCAGTCTGCTTTTATTAGAACCAAACTAATGTTGCCTCTTGTCCACCCATTTCCAGAGTTTGGCGTATACTGCAGTCACTGCCGGAGTGAGGTTCGTGGTACCCAGTGTGCCATCTGCAAAGGCTTCACGTTCCAGTGTGCCATTTGCCATGTGGCTGTGCGGGGTTCATCCAACTTCTGCCTGACCTGTGGGCATGGTGGCCACACAAGCCACATGATGGAATGGTTTCGGACCCAGGAGGTATGTCCCACTGGGTGTGGCTGCCACTGCCTGCTGGAGAGCACTTTCTGAACTTAAAGGGGACAATGGCACTTCCAGAAATCCCAGAGGATTCCATAAATGCTGGAGAAGGCTCTCTGCTGCTGCTGCTGTTGCTGGAAAGTTCTAGAGCCAGGGTCATCCTCGAAGATTTAGGATGGAGAATAGTCCTGTCACAGCATCTACTGAGCCCTTGTACTCCCTTCTCTTTGGCTGCCGGAAGAAGGGAAGCAGACACACAGCTCCTGCACTGTCTGCTGAGCCCACAGTGGATGATTTCATGAGGAAAAGCCACCAGAGCCAGCATCAGCCTTCAGGATGCTGTCCTTGAACTAGGAATGGGCTCTCCAGATGCCAGCACAAAGACACACTAGCTGCACAACAGTCTCCTGAGCCAAAAACACTGGCTCTTAGTGTCATCAAGTGAGCTACGGTATCTGTGACTTTAGAAGTTGATGATGACCTTATAAAATACAATACTAAAGTGTAATATACAATAGACATTCTTTTTCTTGGTACAGGGCTTGAACTCAGTGCCTGCCCATATTGGTGGGCAGCCACACCACTGAGTTACATTCCAGCCCCTTAAGAGTTCTTAAGCTGTATATAATTTCTGTTTCTCTTCATCTGCTTTCCTTTAACTAATAAAAGTTTATACTTGTTTGAGGGGGGGAGGGAGAGAGAGAGAGAGAGGGAGAAAGGGAGAGGGAAAGAGAGAGAAAGAGAAGAGGGAGAGAGAGAGAGGGAGAGGGAGAGAATGGATAGAAAGTGACTGTCTTAGTGACTCACCTTATACTGCACTTCTGGTTGAAGGGAACTGTTTTGGACACAACTAGAATTAGTCCCATGACTCCCAAAGGAAATGCCGTTTGACGTTGATCATCCGACAGGAAACAGAATCTGACATTAAGGTTCTCTTTAGCCGCAAGAGTCTCATAATTATTTCTTCTAGCAAAAGGGAAATGAGATTGCATTTCAGCACTGATACCAAAGTCTCTCTCTGCCTCTGGACAGGCTGGCTGGGTTCCAGGGGTGCTTTTTACTTGAACTCTCTTGCAAACTCATCAAAATCACTCTTTCAGGATTTTCTGGGGTTTACCTTGTCTTTAACAGGGAAGAGAATTTTAAAAACAAAACAACCCACTATACTGAAATTCCTATCTCTTAGGAATGTAAATTCCTTGGGCCTATGATATGGCTCAGTGGCAAAAGGTGCCCGCTATAGGGTTTTGGGTCCTGTGTCTGCTCTGCCACAGGGCATGGCCAAGGCAGGTGTTAGGCCATAGAGAGGCCCTGGGACACTGCTGGTGTGTGTGTGTGTGTGTGTGTGTGTGTGTGGCGGGGGGGAGCACAGCCTGAGGTGTAGGGCAGCTGGAGCTGGTTCCTGGGTCCCTGGGCCTGCCACAGAGCCGAGAACAGAATCTGGGTCTGTGATCTGGCCCAAGACTGGGGGGGAAAGGGTCTAGCTGATTCTGTGGGGAGAGTTCTTGTCTCGGCAGGTAGCAGGCTTGGGCTTGGTGGTGGCTGTGGCTAGGAGTAGAGAGGCTTTCTACAGGAGATAGGCCTTCTCCATGGCTCCCCACAGCAAATCTCTGTGAGAAGAAGCAGTCATGGTTTTAAGGCATTTATTGTTATTGGCAGAAAGTGGATGTGTAAAACCACACCCCACTTCTCTGGGAGGGCCTGAGAGGTTAAATACCTTTTGCAAGGAAGAATGTCTGGGAAGGAAAACTTATTGGCTAAGCCCTCCGGGCCTCTATGTACCTCATTAAAATGGAGATCTGTCTTGAGCCTGTGTGACCTGTGGTCATGTCCTCTACCTATGGAGGGGCTTGGGCCATACGTGACTAATGGCCACAAATCTATGGGCAGCTGTGGCTAGTGTTGGGGACCAGGTGCCCTGGAGCAGGCAAAGCTCCTAGCATTCCTTCAGGGTCTCCAGGGCCTCTAGCCTTAGTTCAGCCAGGAACCACACTACCTTTCATGGTCCCACAGCCTACCTCTAAGCTTACTAACCTAAGTCTAATACCCAGCATGACCCACACGATAGAAGAACTGACTTCTAAAAGTTGTCCTGTGACTTCCACATGTGCGCTGTGATATGTACACACACTTACCAAAAAACTAATTTTAAAATGTTATGATTCCACATCTGGTTCCTTGGTGCTAGAATTATAGGTATTTCCAGGACATCTTGAATGTTTCATGTGTGTTCAGGGATCCTAACTTGGACCTTCATGATTGCAAAGCCAAAACTAACTGTTGCACCATCTCTCCAGTCCCCAAACTGTCATTTAAAGACAGTAAAATAATGTGGGAGAGAAATGATCATGTACTAACACAATTTTGTGTAACTTGTTTACCAGTGTGTACACACACACTTGTACTCATATTTTATGAGGACAGCTGGGCTTTGCCTGTCCCCCGTGTTATTGATTGGTCAAGAGACTCCGTGGCATAAGCTTGATCTTGAACTCTGTGCAGAGTTTGGGTACCAGCATCTCAACAGCATGTGTAGCCCGGGTGCTGGGATGAGGGAGGAAGGGCCCCAGACATCTGAGTTTATTACATTGTTTTGCATTGATGCTGTCATGATGCTGGTTCCACAGCAGGTGGGCTGATGCACACAGATACAGATCTGTTGGGTCCTCTGTGAGTTCACACCATTTACAGAGAACAGTCTCTTCCTCTATCCCACTGTGAAGCTAATGGAAACCCTGTCCCTGTTGAGAATGAGATAGTTTTCTTGTGTGGATTATTTCTATAAGAGCCATTGTCTTCCAAAACAAAAAAAAACCTTCTTAGTGACTGTGAAGTCATTGCACGTTTAAAATGTTACATAGGGGGCTGGAGAGATGGCTCAGTGATGAAGAGCACTGACTGCTCTTCCAGATGCAGTTCCCAGTAACCGTAAGCCAGTCCACAACCATTTATAACACTCATTCCAGGGGATCAGATGCCCTTCTCTGGCCTCTCTCAGCACCAGGCATGCGCATGGCCTGTAGTCATGCTGGCAAAACCCTCATCATGCATAAAATAAAAACAAGACATTATATAGCATCTCTCAATATGTCAGTTCTGTTTGCATTTCCAAGTTACCAGAACAAAAGCTTAGTATTTGGGGAAAATCTATTTCCTGTTTGGGAACATAGTGGTCTGGGTGCTGGCTCTGCTCAGCAGCCCCTCCACCTTAGCTAAGTTAAGTCCTCTTTTTATTTTTATTGTGTTTGTTTGAGGTAGGGCACCACTGTATTGCCCAGCTGACCAGGAATTTGGGACCTCTTACCTCCTGAGTGCCAGAATTCAAGGTGAACATCACCCCAGCTGGGTTTATTTGCTCTTTAAAATATTACCTATGTTCTCAACACCTTTGAATTCTCCAAGGAAAACACTAGGCACGGCCATAATAGTGCAGGCCTTTAATTCCAGCATTTGGGAGGTAGAGACAGGAGAATCTCCGAGTTTGAGGCCAGCCCACTCTACAAAGCAAGTTCCAGGACAGCCAGGGCTGTTCCACATAGAAACCTGATCTTGAGAAAGACAAACAAGAACTATTTGCCAAGGAAAGCAGTGCTCTCTGTCTAGAGTATCAAGGGTTTTCAGCCAACCAGGATGGGCCATGTGCTTGAGTACCTCAGGCTACCCAGAACACAGGGCTCAACACTTTCCTTGAGAATGCTATGTAGAATCCGTTATGCTTAATTTGTTGTTTTGGTGTTTTGTTTTTTTTTTGCTGATTCACAGTGGGCATGACAGCCCTTTGCAGTGCTTCCTTATGGGGCTAGTCGAATCGAGGGGAGAAACCTAGGTTTGTTTTTGTTTGTTTGTTTGTTTGTTTTGGTTTTTGTTTTCTTGGAGGTTTAATACAGCAGGAACTAAGGTAACAACGGCCTTTCATTTTTCTGCCAGAAAAAAAAAAAAAAAAAATGGATATGGTGTAGACACCCATGGGTGAGGACTTAGGAAAATCATCTGAATAACAATAAATTTGGAATTAGCTCCGTTAGCTGTGGAGCAGTGGTTTAGGAAGGGTTAGGGTTCTGAATCCCACACACTACGAGGTGCTCACTCTCTCTCCATTCCATCTCCAAAGCCAGCAGCAGCAAGTGTGAGACACACTCAGGATAAAGGGGATGAAACCCACATGTCTGCCTCATGCTTAGACTCTGGTGTTCTTGTAAGAACCGGAAGCAGCCTGTTCTATTGATATTCCACGCACTGGCAAGTCTGTGTTGACACATTATTCAGTTGTTTCCTTTTTAAATCCCAGAAGGCCTGGTTTTATTATCATATATTTAATGTGAAGTGGACATTGTGAGAGAGACGAGTCTAGGAGGAAATGTGGTTATGTCTCTGTACCCTGTGCTCTGGCCTCCAGGGATAAAAGGAATGACTGAGAGTTGAAGGTATGGTACATTGCAGGATATTTGAACACACTGTGCGCCCTGAGACTGCTATTTACTGAACAACCCTGTTTCTAGTTGTGTGGCTCAGCCCTTAGCACTTACCTTTAATGCCTGTGACAGGAATACAGACACACCCTTAGTGCAGATGAGACAGAATAGGACATGCCTGTCTCTCATGAGGACAGGGGAAAGGGAAGCTACTTATAGGGCAGGGCAGAGAGAGAGAAGGCATTTTTACTGGAGGTGAAGACAGAAGGAGCCAGAGAATTAGAAGGATCCCAAAGACTAAAACATAAAACAAAGTTTGTATGAGGCCAAGAAGAACAATTTAGGAGAGGCCAAGAGAAGCCAGACTGAATCCGTCGCCTTGGAGAGGAGTTTGAGCCAGATTAGCTGAGTTGAACTAGCCAACCAGAGATTATTAAGAACTAGGAAGGGTGATCTTATTCAACAGCAAGCCTCAGTGGCTGAAAACATTCTAGGCCTACCTAGATTAGATTCTACAAAAGCTAGAAGCTTTCCAGATTAGGCCTAGGTTAACAGACTAAGGCAGTAAGCCTCAGAGAGGACAATTATTCCAGAGAATAAGTTACATTTGCAAGGGGAGGGGATGTCAATATGGCTGAGCTTCTTTGGAGGGTGAGTGTTTTCGGTAGGAAAGAGCACAGAGCATACGAAAGGCTTAGCCAAGGACAGGGAGAAGGACATCATTGTTGCTTATCAGCGGAACACAGGCTGAAGCTGATAAATAGAGCTGGAGACAGGCAAGAGTCAGGACACTGTGCCAGGGAATCTGGGCTTTATCTGTACCCTGGAGTCTTGGGCTTTCTGCTGCTAGGCTTTCCCCTCCTCTCTACCCACTTGTCCTTCAGGCTTGGGACTCTCCAGCCCACCTGCCTGTGCAGAGGGGTGTAAATATCCAGTTGCTTTATCTTTTCCTTGCCCAGGATGAGCAGCTGGCTAATGCCCATTTGGACTCCTCACATAGTCCACGTCGAGTCCAATGTGCAGGCTTTGTGCCCCACACACTAAGACATTCCCCAGAAAATGCCAGGCAGGTACCCTTTGGTTTTCTTTTAGAGTCTAAAGATATAGGTCTTTGTTTCACAAGGTCACTCCACACAGATGCCTATCTCAAGTCCTTTGGTGTGAAGTCTCCTTGGGTACAATAAGGTACTCAGAGCCCAGACAAACAGGGACTGAGGATGTAGTTCGTTGGGGCATGGGGCCCTGTGTTTGATTCCCCAGCACCACTTAAAGCAGCCAGCAATAGAAACCTATGATTCCAGCACTTAGGAAACACAGGCAAGAGGATCAGGATCTCAAGACTATCCTTGTCAACAGAGAATTTGAGCCCAGCCTGGGCTACATGAGACCTTGTCTTTGGATGTGAGAGCCAGAGGCCTGGGGAAATAGCTTAGTTAGTAAAGAGCCTCCTTCACAAACATAAGGACTTCGGTTTGGATTCCCAGGACCCACCCTAAAAAATTGGGATGTGGTGGGATGTGTGTGTACCCTAGGGTACTCAGGGGTTGGGGTAGAGCCTCTCGTGGAGACAAGTGGGTCCCCAGAGCTCATTGGCCTGCCAGGGTAGCCAGCCAAGCAGTGAGCTCTGGAACTAGAGAAACTCTCTCAAAAATATGAAGTTGAAGATGGATAGAGCCTCTACATGCACGTGTACACGTAAGCACACACAGAGAACTTGTATGTGCACACAAGTACGTGTATGCATACACATAGGACTCGGGGAAGTGTTTAACTTACATATAACATTTATTATAAGGATAGTATAAAAGTTCCAACTGTCTAGATGAAGAGACACACAAGACAAAGGACATAGAAAGGGACAATGAACTTCCCAGCCCTCACCTGAACATCAGTCTCTAGACACCTCCACATCTTCAGCAACCTGGAAGCCCCCCAAACCTATTATGTAGGTATACTTAACATGGTTGATTAAATTGTCAGCCACTGGTTAAACATTCTACCATAAGCCCTTCTCCGAGGTCAAGGATAGGGCCTCTTGTGATACAGTTGGTTTTCTTGGCAGCCAGTCTGTATCCCGTGGCTACCCAGGTGTCTAAGAGTCATGAAAAATATTGCCATCATTTCAGGAACTGACAGAGGTCACAGGATCTGTGTGTCAGGCACTCCAACCAGGACCAGAGACTGAAAATATTCTCCCTGTTACTAGGAAAATGACAAGAGCTTCTGAGTGCTGTCAGGAACCAGAATAAAGAACCAAATGTACACAGCTTTTCGAATAATGGGGGAAGGAAAACAGTGCCTCATATTCAGGGCTGGTTTTGACCCAAACACTTAGTTTTTATTTTTGTGTGTCATGCATGTGTATTTGTAGGTGTGCTTGCCTGTACCTTCATGCATAGAACCCAGAGGTTAACACTGAATGTCCTCCACATTTTTTGTTTTCTTTCTCTTTTCCCCCCCTGAGATAGGGTTTTTCTACATAATCCTGACTGTCCCCAAACTCTCTATGTAGACAGGATTTTGCTTTATATCTCAGGGTGGCTTTAAATTCACTCTGTGGCCCAGAAAGCCTTCAGTTTGTAGCAGTCTTCCTGCTCCAGCCTCCCAGATGCTGGGATTACAGCCTGAAGTACCGTGCCTGGTTTATGAAAACAACACCAAGGGGCAGGAGGTATGGCTCAGTGGTGAGGAGCGTTCACTGTTCTTCCAGAAGTCCCAGGTAGGTTATACTCATGCATAACTCTAGTTCCAAGGGATCTGACACTGTCTTCTGGCTTCTGCAGATACCCTCAAGTGTGTGGCACACACACAAATTCACACACACATTTATAGAAATAAAAATAAATCTCTCAATTTTTTTTTCAGAGTTAAGTGTTAAAAACCGGAAACAAACCCTAATGTCCTCCATGAGCTGAAAGGCCAAGCACACTGTGCACTCACTGGCACAGTGGTGACCACTCAGAGATATAAGGGAATAAAACGCTAACATAGATGGCAGCTTGCTGGGTTTCAAGAGGCTCACCCTGGATGAAAAAGTCAATCTTAAAAAGCTACACTACTATTCAGTATGATTCCATTTGCCCCTCCCCTCCAACTCCCATCAGGGACTCATACAACCAGACTGGCTTTAAATATGTAGTCAAGGCCAACCTTGAGCTCCTGACCTTCCTCTACCCCCCAACTCCTGGGTTTCAAAGTGTGTGTGACTGTGCTTGGTCCATCTTAGACCATTCTGGAAAAATAACATCATTGCTCTACTAAATAAATTACTGTCTGGGCAGTGGTGGCACATGCCTTTAATCCCAACACTCAGGAGGCAGAAGACAGGTGAATCTCTGAGTTCAAGGCTGTGTAGAAGTCTTTGTATCGTCTGTTAAAGTTGTAGGAGAGTCCTAGGCATGGTGATGCACACTAGTAAGTCCAGCACTTGGGATGCCTAAGTAGGAAGATGATGAGTTTGGAGTCAGCCTTGCTGGTAAGTGTAAGTGTCACAGCCCTGGAGTGGATATCCATATATCCATAAGTGGATATCCAGCGCTACCCTGGATAGGTAGGTGTAGGTAAGAACTAGAGGAGAAGAGAGCAAGTTTAGGTAGAAAAGAGTTTTGGACCGTTTGCAGATAGTTTGTTCAGTGGCAGAAGTTGCCACCATTGAAAATCAATCCAGTACTGGCCATTGAACTGTACGGAGGCCAAACCGTTTGTAGTGACAGAGCATGGCTTTAATAAAGTCTGAGTCCGTGGAGGGGCGAGGAAAGAGATGCAAAAGGGACTGTGCTAGAGGGGGTTTCTGTAAACCCCAAGTGGGATCTGAGAGGCAAAGAAGCCCTGGAGGACATGGAGGAGCTGAGAGGTGGGGGTGGGGGGGTGGGGGGTGGGAGACAAGGTTGCAGAGCCCACAGAGGCCCATAAGGTCTTAAGGAAGCTTCTGAGGGGAGGAGGCAAGGGAACAGGGAGGGTCCCAGTAGAGGGAAAGGAGCACGTGTCTTAACTAGAGAGTTGCCTTCATGCTGAGGCCCCAGAAGATGTAACAGGCTCCAAGAGCTAGAGGGAGGACACTTACCCCATAGATGAGGAGAGACAGGTGGTTAGAACAGGTGGAAGGAAGAAACGGCTGAAGAGGCAGCCTCTAGAATTCGGGACCAAAGATGATGGGTGGCAGAAGCCAGCAGAAACTAATGATCCATACACACCTCGAGAAAGTCAACTTGGCAACTTGAGTCAGTTTGAAATGTGGAGACAGGGGCATGGCAGAAAGGTAAGGGTGGTATCCGCTACCAGAGCTACTTGAAAAGAAAGAACTTGGGAAGGGAATAGCGTTTGGAGGCCTTTGTGCGTTAGAAGCTGGGCAGGTGGTAGGCATAGAGCACAGTAACAGGTCACCCAAAGGTTGACTTCTCTGATTCACATATAAGAAGCTCAGCAGCCACCAGAGCATGCAGGCAATATGGTCTAATTTTTAAAAAATACGTATGCAACAGGTGTTATGGAAGGTCCCATTTTGTGACCCAAGATCTTGAGGGCATATCTCTCCTTTTTCTGTACCATAGAAAGAAAAGCGGAGAATTAAATCCAGAAGATGTTGGGTGGACACCCGGAGGAGGGCCTGTTGAAGCTTCTGAAAGGGCTTGGCAGTGGCACAAGTAGGGGTTTGCATGAAGTGTCAAGAGCTGTCTCATGTAAAGGGCAAGCAAGAAGAGAGGAAGATGCCTAGGAAGGATAGAATTTCGTCCTGAGTGGTGGGGTCTGTAAATGGCTGAATCAAGTCTTTTCTATTTAGGGTAATGGCCTGGCTTGTGAGTTGGAGTAATAGCTAGGTCCAGATAAGTAACCTGAGGGGTAGACAGCTGGACCTTAGAGGGTGAGACCCTATGTCCCAGCCAGACAGAAAGTTGAATAAGGTAGATGTGTTAGCTTGGCTAATTTGCAGGAACAGACTACAAAAGAGAAGATTATGTATTGTATAAGCTTGGATTTAAGACGAGGTAAAGAGAGTAAATCAGAGGCTAAAGCCTACCCAAATACATGTGGCTGTCCCAGAACCCCTGGGGTAGGGTCGGTTAAGTAAATTGGGTAGAAAGTTAAGTGTTGGTAAGGAGATGATGGGGAGGAGAGTACCAGGGTTGAGTTCCACAGGGTGAAGAGGAACCACTGCCAAGTCAATATGTTGAAAATCCTAAACTAAATGGTAGGTTCCATTGGGTTTTTAACTTCGAGTATGAAAGTGTTAAAGGGGTGAAGACATGGGGTGTAGAAGATATTTTTTTCTTAAATGGTCAAAGATGAGAGGCTTAAGTCCTCTGAGGCTTTGGATGAAGAGTAGGTATTGAGTCTGGGTGACACATTTGGTGGGGTTTTGCAATTGAGCAATGGGAGCTGGTGATTGTGGTTATAGAGGAATTTGGGGTGTCCCATTTCTAGAATCTCTCTGTGAAGCTGGCATGGGAAAAGATGTGTCAGATTGTGTGGTTTGGAGGGCAAAGAGGAGATCAGCTGGTGGGCCTGGGGTCAAGCAGATGGGGAGAGGGAAGGAAATAGAAGTCCCACTTCAGCTAGGAGGTTCCTTCCCAGCAAGGGGATGGAACGGGTTGGTACCACTAGGAAGGAGTGGATAAGAGGGAATGCCCTTGTCTTAGTTAGAGTGTCTATTGTTGTGCAGAGACTCGACAGTCACAGCAACCTTTATAAAGCAAAACATTTAAGTGGAGCTGGCTTACAGTTTAGAGGTTCCGTCCATTATCATCATGGCAGGAAGCAGTGTGCAGGCAGAAGGAGCTGAGAATTCTACATCTTGATCTGCAGATGGTAGGAAGAGACAGCCACTGAGTCTGGGTGGGCTTGAGTTTCTGAGACCACAGAGCATGCCCCTTAATGACGCCCTTCCTCCAGAAAAGCCACACCTCCTAATATTGCCACTCCCTATGGGCCAAACACTCACACATATGAATCCAGGGGAGCCATTCCTATTCAATCCCTCTAAAGATACAGCTAAGTGGTGGGGTTTGAAAAGACTGGTAAGGCTGACCTCCTACTCCAACAATAGAGGAACGAGGAGAGATGGATCCTTAAAACTCTATCAGGACCAAAGCAGCGCCAGCATGGCAGACATGGCTATGGCAGGTCTTACCCTTCCCCCTTTCTTGTTAAAAATCATTACATTACATTTTTCAAGCCAGCCATCAAGGTCCCTTCCCTTATTTGGCCACTTCCTCCTCCTGGGGCTGACTACCGCGGTCCAGCTATAAAATTTTTAAAGTCCAGCAGTCAGAAGGATCCTTTGACTGACCTAGTTAACATGACCAATTAGGATTAAATACTCCACCCCATCACAGGGTTTACCCCTTGATCTTTATAAACTGTCATCTCCCAAAGGGCCACTTTTGTCTCCCCTCTATCCAGAGGTAATCCTTTGTCCCTCTAGAGCAAATACCCCGCCTTTACCCCTTTCCTGGTATCCTCATTCTATATCTCCTGTCTTTGACTCTTATCCCCTGCCCTTTATCCCTCTGGGGCAAATAAATCTCCCTTGGGCTGAGAACTTGGTCTTGATGGGTCTTGTGCTGATACTGGTCCTTTTAGCTTTCTCTCGTGGAGGTGTTACAGCTCTGAAGAAAAGGTATCCTGGCAGTCAGGAGCCAAGGTATGCTACAAAGTTACCCTACCCTGCACAACAAAGCTCACACAGGAGATTTATTGGGAGAGAAACAGGAAGGTGGTTGCTTCTGCTCAGAGAAGAAGCCAAGAACTGAGCAGAAGGCGGGCTTCATTTGGAGATTTTTGAGAGGGCAATGTTTTCCAAGGTGGCCTGGGAATAGATTTTATGTGGCTTGGCCTTGGGGCAGATTCAGAGATTGATGGGATTCCATGCTCAGGGGTAGGTAGGTTTTCACGCTCAGGAATTGATGGGTGTTTGCTTGTTTTTGTTTTGGCCTTGGTCTCTGGCTTAGGGTCAAGTCAGAGTCAGTGTGTTCTTTTCCTTGGCCCTGGTCTCTGTCTGGGTCAAGTGAGGGGCAGAATTTTGTTTCCTTGGCCCATTTACACTACACATATAAACATCTTGTCTCAAAAGAAAACAAACAATATCTAAACTGAGCAAACCAGATGCATTTATAATTCTTTCAATTAGTTTAATTGTTGAAAAAAATGCACAATATGATTAAAAATGAGTTTGATAAACTTCGAACAACCCAACCATGCTAGACCCGCCACTAGGTAGGTCTCTGTTGTAGTTAGGGGTACACCGCTGTGATAAAACATCTTGACAAAAAAAAAAAGCAAGGTGGAGAGGAAAGGGCTTATTCAGCTTACACTTTCACATCACTGTTCATCATCAGAGAAAGTCAGGACAGAAACCCAAGCACAGCAGGATCCTGGAGGCAGAAGCTGATGCAGAGGCCATGGAGGGATGCTGCTTACTGGCATTCTCAGAACCCAGGACCACAAGCCCAGAAATGGCACCACCACAATAAGCTGGCTCTCCCCCCACTGATTACTAATTGAGAAAATGCCTTACAGCTGGATCTCATGGCGGCATTTCCTCAACTGAGGCTCCTTCCTCTTTGATGACTCTAGCTTTCGTCAAGTTGACACAAAAGCAGCCAGTACACTCTCTGATTATTTTTTTTTTTAAATTGTGTGTGTGTGTGTGTGTGTGTGTGTGTCTGTGTCCACATGCAGGTGCCCATGGAGGTCAAAAGAGAGCATTGGATCCTTCAGTTACAGGTGGTTATAAGCTGTCTGCCATGGGTGTTGGGAACTGAACTCAGGACCTCTGGAAGAGCAGCAAGTGCTCTTAACCGCTGAGCCATCTCTCCAGCCCCAAGACATTTTTGACCAGTGTTCAGCAGGGCATTTGCACAGGGGCCTGTGAACTCATCCTGTGTAGCCTGGGGAGCAAGATTTGGGCAGCATCGTGAGTCCTTCTTGGCTGACAGGTGGAGTAGCCTAGTGTGTGAATTGCTATAGGGATTTTGTCTCTCCTCTAGCAACATCACCTAAGGGGTAGAGAGGAAGACTAAGAGCAAGGTGCTAGTGACACGGTAAGGAACTCGCTGCCACTAGGGGGAGTGAGGACATTGGAAAAGAAGCACATCCTGTCTTTCATTCTGGTTTACAGCTTTGACTCTTCCCCGGTGGTGATAATAACCTCTTCACAGCAACAGTTGAGGTTGCAAAGAAATAAACATCCAGTAGGTTAGGAAGTGATGGGAAAAGGAAGATGGGATTTAGGATAGCCTGAGCTACATAGCTAGTTCCTGTCTCAAAGAACACTACCGCCAGCTGACCCCATAAATTCCAGTAGTTGGGGAGAGTAGTGGCGTTTGTCATCAGTTTGTGAACACACGGCTCATCTAGAAAGACTGGCCATTTTCTCCCAGGCAGGCTTATGGATAAGCGTTCTCTACCCCGAGCTAACAAAAAAAACTATGAATGGAACACAGGGGCCAACAATATGGCTCAGTGGTTGAAGGAGATTGCTACCAAACCTGACAAATAAATTCCAGGTTCAAAGACAATCCCTGTCTTAAGGTAACAAGATGGAGAGCAACAGAGGAAGATACATAGCCTCAACATGCACCAGACCACAGAGAGGAAAAACAGCCTTTTATTTCCACTGTAAAGGTTTTACGCCTATAGCAACAGAAATCACAAGTAGCCTCCAGGTGCCACCTTCCCTTTGCTGTGTGAAGCTGGGCCTGGCTAAGAAGCAAGGGAACAGAGGTGTGGACACGCTGGTTCTTTCCTTGGATTTTATTCTCCCTCTGTCTGCTTTCACTTGTTGCTTAGGAACAGCTTTCGTTCATTCGTTTGTGCTTCGTTGTTGTTGTTGTTGGGGATTTTTCTGTTTGTTTTTTTTAATTATTTATTTATTTTATGTATGTGAGCACATTGTCGCTGTCTTCAAACACACCAGAAGAGGGAATCAGATCCCATTACAGATGGTTGTGAGCCACCATGTGGTTGCTGGGAATTGAACTCAGGACCCCTGGAAGAGCAGTCAGTGCTCTTAACTGCTGAGCCATCTCTCCAGCCCCTTTCTGTTTTTTTGGGTTTTTGTTTGTTTGTTTGTTTGCTTTGAGGTAAGAACTGGTCTGAGCTATTAGTGCCCTTTGAACCCCCACTGTGTCACTGGTTTAAAGGCCCCAGGGTCAGGCCGATGGTGCTTCGTTAATTTAGAGAAAACTGTTGATGGGTAGAGCCCAGGGCTATCTGTATACCGCCTGTGTGCTTAACAAATGCAGATCAGAAACAGAAGCAAATGTAAGAAGACAAGTAGGTGTCCAGAGTAATAAGCCCATTTCTTTCTTTTTTTTTAATTGAAGAACTTTATTTTAAAAAAACAAAGATAAATGTACAAATTTTAAGCATTCTTGCATAAAAGTATACGAATACATTTTTGTCATTGCTTGGCTTTTTTTTATAAGGTTTGATAGTGTGCATTAAGATCTTACTAGTTACAATGAGCATAAAGTACATGTAAAACAGGATGTAACCTGGAATTAGTCAAAGTTTTCTTGGTATGTAAGGAGTAAACATAATGGTTTTTTCTTTTCTTTTCTTTTTTTCTTGAACTTTACACAGTCTGTGAGTTGTTACTGGGGTGTTCAGAGCTTTCTGGGGTTAGTATCCAATTATCAGTGACTGCATATTATGTCTGTTCTTTTGTGACTGGGTTGTCTCACTCAGGATGATATTCTTTAGATGCATCCATTTTCTTAGGAATTTCATAAGGTCATTTTTTCTGATAGCTGAGTAGTACTCCATTGTGTAAATGTACCAAAATTTTTGTATCCATTCATCTACTGAAGGACATCTGAGTTCAAGAGCCCATTTCTTTCTTATCAGGAAAATATCTCAACTAAAGTTCTTTCAGCTTCTCAGAGGAGCAAGACAATCATCATCTTGAAGAAATTTGACCTCACCCCATTCCCAACTCTCATACTAAACACCTAGGACAATGGTGTTTGTGTTGTGATCTGGGGTAACATTTGTGTGGTAGTCAACAGCTTTTAAAGTTTTGTACAAAAAGCTTTAAAAAAATGTTTTGGTACCTGAGCTCAGATTCCGACCTGGCAGCCTTCTCCCCATGCTGGGATTACATGATAGATAAATTACCATCCCTGGTTTAAAGGCCAGATAGAATTTGAGACCCTGGAAACAGGTAACAACATATGATTTTCAGATCCAGGGATGAGTGTTTTGCCTGTATGTATGTCCCGGCACCACATGCTTGGCACCTCTGGAGGACAGAGAGGGTGTTGGGTCTTTTGGAACTAGAGTTGCGGGGATTGGAACCGGGGTATGTTCCTGGCTGTGAACATTTATGTCGTTCATGCCGAAGTTTAACAGCAGGTGGCAGCAGAGCGCCCACAAATCTGAGCCCTTCCTCTGAAAGGAAAAGGTCAAAGCCATCCAGACCTGTACCTGCTTCTCTGGTTATAAAATGTAAGGTCTTTATTCCAGTCGCTTTCCTCTTCACAGGGGAACATACTCAGAACAGGGAAGGCTCTGTTCTGGCTCAGTTGGAGGGTCCAGTCCTCATGGTGGGGAGTCATAGTTCTAGAAGCTTTAGGCCGCTGGTCTCACTGTCAGCTTGCTTTTCTCCTCTCCCCCTCCATCCCAAGACCACACAGATCAGGGCTTTTGTTGGTTCTTCGTTGTATTTAGTAAAGCAGAGTGTGAGACGGTCTTTATTTGTTTAATCTGTTTAGTGGCTATAATGGGCCCCTCAGCAGAGAAAAGCAGGTTATTGTCTAAACTAAATCACTTAACATTTTAAGCTAAATTTTACATTTATAAAAGTTTTGATGGGGAAGAGATGTGAGCACAGCATGTGAGTTGGGAGACAGCCTTCGGGAGTTGGTTTTTGCCTTCTGCTGTGAGGGTCTTGGGGATTGACCCCTTAAGTCAGTGATACAATTTAGTTAATTACCGGAGAAACATAGTTTAAATATGGTTGTTTAGTAAGAAAACTGAGTCTGGCCAAATCGTATCTCGAGCTTAGTTACCGAGTGATTGGTTGGTCCAGGGATGTCCACCAACACCAAGCTCAGAGATGACTTCGGCAGGAAGCATTGGGAGCCTCCCGAGAGGACAGGAAGAAGAAAACAAAGTTAATGGTTCTGGCACATGTCCCGCCGTCTTAGCACTTGGGAGGCAGAGGCATGGGAATCGTTCAGAGCCAGACAGGGCTACTGTGATGAGGCCTGGGTCAAAAATATAAACAAACAAGGAAAGCAAAGGAGAGTAAAATGTGAGTTCTTTCCATGTAATTTCACTATTGGCGCTCACACCAGCCCTGTCAGGGACACAGCTCGTTTGACATTTGGTAAGAATAAGGCTCAGGGAAACGGTACCTAGAGCCACAGAACACCAAGGAGGAGAGTGGGACCAGCGAGGTGGGATAGCAGCTTACCTGGAGTCAGTCTTCCGGACCCACACCGTGGAAGAAGAGAACCAAATTCTCCAAGTTACCCTCTGACCTCCACACCCATGCCTTCATCCCCACGCTTAGGACAAATGTCATACAAATCTCTCAAAACCAAGATTAGAACAGTTTTTGCTGTCGTTTGGACTCATTTCTCTCTGTCACCTCATGTGGCTTTCACGGCAGGACCGAGTGGCCATTTCTGCACAGACTCAGCAGAAAGCACTCTTGTGACAGTGGCTCAAGAGAGCCAGGTGTGGTGGCCCAGTGTGGAGGCAGAACAGGCAGATCTCCGGGATCAGCCAGGGCTATACAGAGAAACCTGTTTCAAATCAACCAAAGCCATGGGAGCTGAGCCCAGGTGTACGGATTCATGCCTCTAATTCCAGCACTTGGGGGCAGAGGCAGGAAGATCAGTTTAGGGTCATCCTCAGCTGCTCTATATCTAGTTCAAAGTTAGCCTGGGCTACATAAGAACCTGTCTCAGAGAAAGGAAGGAAGGAAGAATTATAGCAAAAATTAGGATATTCTGAGTTAGGAAAGAGGAGATTTAGACACAAGCTGAAAAAACCCTAACTTTTAATGACTAGCAACGACATAGTCTATCCTATATTTCTACAATGAAAAACAGTAGTAATGGATCCAAGTCATGAGGATACTGATCTCTGAGTAAAGGGTAGCAGTTGGCAGCAGGGGAAATAACGCACTACAGGAGCTGCGTTGCCCCGGAGTGTGTGTCTAGGGAAGGAGCAGAACCAGCCTAGGCCACGCACAGAAGCTGCTATATATTCAGAAGGCAGAAGACACAGACACAGAACGAAAGCTCCATTTCCCTGACTAATAAGATGAGAAGGATTTTCTCGTCCCATGGGGATCTACAGGAAAAAGAAAAACCGATAAAAAGAAATGTAAATATTACATGGGTGGAGCAGGCTATGTTTAAGAATAAATATGTATGTGCATATCCATACATGTCAGAAATAACAATTAGTGTGGAAAAGGTCATGAAGTTGAAGGAGAAAGTGAAAGGCAGTAATGTTCCCTGACCCCTGACCCCTTCCTTTATTTTTACCCTTCATGGCCTACCCTTAAAAAAGTATGCCACCCACAGTGACCTTGTGTCTTTGTCCTTTTAGGGAAGCAGAGGAGACCAGAGGTCAGGACAGTGTGAAGGAGTCACCAGGGGAAAAGAGCAAATGTAGGTGCTAATTCTGAACCGAGGCCAAGTGTGGTTGGCCAGGGAGTGGCACCTTGGAATAGCTGGGTAAGTCCTGAGGTGCTGCAGAAAGCTGGCACAGAGTCAAGTGTGCTGCTGCTTGTGATGGTAGCACCTGGGAGGTGAGGTAACAAGACCAGTGTGAGTCCAAAGTCACCCAAGGTTACACAGCAAGCCCTTGTTTCCAAAGGAATTAAAGAGGCTGGCACGGATTTCTGCACCTTCACAATTTCATAAAGGATTCGCTTTTACATTAACTCTGTCAGCCTCAATATATATATAAGTGTATGTGGCTTTTTCTTTCCATATTGTCAAGAAGGTACAGGGGCTGGACAGACGGACCCGCTGTTAGGAACCCTGCCTCACGATTGTGTGGGTTGGAGTTCGGATCCCACCTAACAAATCAGGCGTCACCTGTCACCGTGCTCTGAGGGAGACAAGAGAATCACAGGGATCATTAGTTTCCAGCTCAACTGAAAAGGCTCAAGCCCCAGGTTCAAGGAGAGAGCCCCACCTCAGAAGAATTGATGGAGAATGGAGAGGTAGAGAGCATCCTCTTCTGGCTTCCACATGCTTATACCCACCTGTGCACACCCACACATATGTAAGTAAAAGATCATTACTGTGTGCTTTGGGGAAGGCAAGCACAATGAGGGTTATACCTTGACAGACATGTGACATCTGAGACAGTTCCTGAGTGACAGTAAGTATGCAGAGTGGGGTACACTGGACCAACAGATGACTTCCTGTTCCAAGCAAGATTGAACAGGATGGCAGGAGACCGGGGCTACTCGGAAGGGCACGTGGTTTAAAATGTGTTAGTTTTCTTTTTTTTTTTTTTTTATTTTAAAGAAATATTTTATTTAGTCAATTTTGAGAGTAACATAGAACAGAGAGCTCAGGTCATACCTCACATAGATTTTTTTTTAATAGTAACACACTACTTTGCTTTGCATTCATTTGTTGAGATAATAAAGAAAAATGCAAATATTTGTCTCATCTATATAAATTCTAGTTACTTTTGGGTAAATTTTCTATTATTGTCTTTAGTTTTTCATTTCTTTTCCTTTTTTATTAGATAGTTTATGTATTTATATTTTAAATGTTATCCCCTTTCCTGGTTTCCCCCTCTACCACTCCCGTCCCCCTGTTTCTATGAGGATGCTCCCCATCCCACCCACATGCTTGTCTCTAGGACAAATCAGTTGATATATATGACTTCAAGAAAGATGATTTAGCTTGATTTATGTTTTTAAAGTGTTCAGTCCCATAGTTTCTACCGTTTCCCAATGATGCCATTAAATTACAATCCCTTTGATGACTTAATCCACAGATGACTCCGGAGCCCCATAATTCAGATGATTCAGTCTTCTTACAAAAGTCTGCCCCCTGAACCCGGCTGGACCAGGGACCAAGCTTCCACCACACGGACCTTTAGGAGTCACTTCAAATCTGAAGTCTAAGACTGATGACTCATTTCTGGATAAATCCAACCAAGGTTGACTTTGGATGACTGAATCTTTAGAACAGCAAACCCTGTTCCATAGCCCGTCTCAGGAGGTGCTGGCCCAGATGCTCTGAGCATAGATACCAGCTGGTCATGCCTGGGCCAGCTCTGACTAAAAGTGTTCTTTGTGACTGCTTTGTGTCACCTGTCAACATTGAGTCTTGAAAACAAGTCCAGTGGTGACTGGGTGCCTCAGTGGGTATAGGCATTTTTCATGAAAACTGACAACCTGAGTTGGCTGTCTGGGTTCCCTGGTGAATAAGAGAATCTCTTTGGACCTCTGCATACTCAATATGGTACATGTCCCTCCCCTAATATTAAATGTAAATATTTTTGTATTTTTTGGAAAAGAAATCCAATAATTTACCTGAGGAAAGATGCCTATCTTACCAGTAACCAGGTGTCCTGGCTGGCTTATGTCAACCTGACACAAGCTAGAGTCATCTGAAAGAAGGGAACCTCAGTTGAGAAAACGCCTCCATAAGAGTCAGCTCTGAGCCAGTGTATTAATTAGTGATTGATGTGGGAGGGCCCTGCCCATTGTAGGTGGTGCTATCCCTGGGCTGGTGATCCTGGATTCTATAAGAAAGCAGACTGAGCAAGCCATGAAGAGCAAGCCAGTAAGCAGCACCCCTCCATGGTCTCTGCAACAGTTCCTGCCTCCAGGTTCCTGTCCTGTTTGAGTTCCTGATTGTGATGTGGAAACATAAGCCAAATAAAGCCCTTTCCTCCCTAACTTGCTTGGTCATGATGTTAAATTGTAGCAGTAGTAACTGTAACAAAGACATGGGGGAAATGAGGTTAAAGAACACTGAGGTCACACTGCAGAGCCATTAGTATTTTGACATAGCATGTTTTTGCTGGTTGTTTCTTGAACATGCTGGCCTTGTACTTTCTATCCTCCTGCCTCAGCTTCTCAAGTGCTAGGACTGAGGATCACCAAGCCCAGCTTGGAAAATCAATGTACATAATTAATAAGGGCCTAAACTATGGGGCTTTTCCTACACATGCATCTCCGTCTTCCCGTCTTTGTCTTTGGTTCTGTGCACGGCTTCCTTCCTCTGTGAAGTGTGGATACCAATACTTATCTCAGTGGAGACCAAGTGATGTTCTAAACTTCCAATGTGTTTCCAAGTTCTTTATGTTCTTGTAGCAGGGTCTCCCTGAAACCCAATGTTCATTCAGTCTTATTGTTGCAATTTGAGGTCATAGGTCCTTGCAAGGTCACTCCTGGCCTGCATCCTTATTTGTGTCAAGAATTTTGTAACTGTAATTCACACAGAAAGGTCATCAGGTTAACATCAGCAGTAACTCTTGTCAGCTATGAGATAGGACATTCGATAAAAAGACTAACAGTAAGTCATGCCAACCATGAGACAGGACCATTGGTATAAAGGTTAACTTCAACAGCATGTTATGGTTTTTGGTTTTGTATTGTTTTTTAAGATTTATTTGTTTTATTTATGAGTACACTGTTGCTGTCTTCAGACACACCAGAACCAGAAGAAGGCATCAGATCTCATTACAGATGGTTGTGAGCCACCATGTGGTTGCTGGGAATTGAACTCAGGACCTCTGGAAGAACAGCCAGTGCTCTTAACCACTGAGGTGTTTCACCAGTTCCCAGCATGTCATGTTAACTGTGAGATAAGAACATTGGTGTGATGGGAAGAGAACTTTTTACCTCCCAGCACATTCTCCCCTAGTCACTAGGTAAATAATCAAAAAATCCCAAGTAAGAGAAATACTGTAAAATCCTTGAGTAAAACTGTCAGGTCTAAAAAACTCTGGTTTTCCTATCTGGGAGATGGGGTAGAGGGATTGTAGGCTCGAGGGCAGCCTGAGATACATAGCAAGACCATGTCTCAAGAAATCTAAGTAAAACAAAGTCAGTAAAACCAAGAGAAAACTACAAAATTGCTACATCAAGAATCTGAAGAGGCATGACAACCAAATGTTGTCTGAATAAAAAAAATGGCCTTAGGTATCAATATTGTACCTTGAATGGTGACAGAGCTACCAACGCATTTATATATAAGAGTACGGAATTGATTAGGGATAGCAGTCACCCCAGTGTTAATACATATCTAACTGGTGTGGGGTTTTGGGTTCAAAGCCAACCTAGGCTACACAGTGAATTTGAAGCTAGCCTAGGCTACATCAGGAAAGCCTATCTCAGAAAAAGTTAAGGGGGTAGTTTATAAGTTGTGGTATGTTTATAAGTTTATATGTTCATACAACAGAAAAGAGCCAAAAAAAAAAAAAAAAAAAAAAAAAAGCATGGATGCCTATTGCGTGTGCTGGCATATCTAATGGAGTGGTGGAAAGGGAACCCATTAGAAAATAATTTGGCAGTTCTCTAACTATTCAGTGCCCACGTCCCTTGTTGTTGGAAGCAAGGATAATCCTGTGATTAGATATCTGAAGACTTAGTTGTAGGAAGGACATAGGTTGGTGAGGTTGGTGAGGTTGGTGAGGTTTGTAAGGTTAGTGAGGTTGATGAGGTTGGTGAGGTTGATAAGGTTGGTGAGGTTGGTGCTTCAGTGAAGAAGCAGCTGCCACTCATATTGGCCTGAAGAAGGGTTGGTAGTGTTCTGTGGCTTGAATAGTATTCAGGTTTTGTCTGAGTTCAAATGTGATACCCAGGTGATCCTAAATGTTTAAGTTTTAAGCTACTAAGGGTGCACTGCCTGGCAATAGAAAGTAAATGTCATCAGTCTAAGAACAAGAACGCTTGAATACTGTCTGTGTATTGACAGCGAGTTAGAAACCTAGGTAAAAGCAATCCTGGGTGTAAAAGATTACACTGGCAAGTGAACATACATTTTCTGCAATGTATTTGTTAACAGTTGTCGTTTCGAGCTGGGTATGGTGACACACTGTTGTAATCCCAGTACTTGGGAGGTGGATACAAGAGCTCAAAGTCATCCTCAGCTACATAGGGAGTTCAAGCTCAGACAGAGATGCATGGAGCCCTGTCTCCAAGACAACAACAACAACAAATCTATTTTATAACAAATCTGGGGCTAAAAAGATGGTTCAACAGTGGAAAGCAAGTATTGCTTTTACAAAGGTCAGAGGTCAATCCCCAGCGCTGTCATCAGGCAGCTCTCAACAGCCTATAACTCCCACTCTCGAGGATCCATCTCTGGCCTCTGAGAGCAACAGCACTTGTGTGTACAAAGCTGCATACCAGTACACATAGTTTTTTTTTTAATTAAAATAAATGAAGCTGGGCATGTTAGTATAAGCCCTTGCAGGCAGATCTGTGAGTTCCAGGACAGCCAAGTCTAGAGAGAGATCCTGTCTCAAAAACAAACAAGCAAGCAAACAAACAGAACAAAAGTCCACCAATAAAAGTTTTTTTGTTGTTTTTTTGTTTGTTTTTTTATAGTACAGAATGGAGTTTATTCGGGGCATAGGGAGGAGAGTTAAGAGGGCAGTAGGGGCAGAGAGAGGAGTAGAGAAGTAGAGGCCGGCCATGAGCACGTGGAGGGGGGAGGGAATGGGAGAGGAGGGACAAAGGGGTAATAGCAAGAAAGCAAGAGAAAAGAGCAAGAGCGCCAATGAAAGTTGAAATAAATGTTTGCATGGTATGTGCTTTGACCCATTGGGTGTGGAAAGGTTCAGCAAGAAGAGATGAGAAAGACATGGGGTTGGACGGTGGCTTCCTAGCTAAGCACCTTGCAAGCACCAGAGTTGCAAGGAGACCAGAGTTCAGTTCCCAGCACCTGCAACGCAGTTCATTACTGTCTGCAACTCCAGCTCAGACGCACGTTTTAGGAATCATAAGCCCATATAAAGTACTCAGCACGGGTGGAACTTGAATTTGGTTTTTGATGACAAATCAACTGTAGCTTACTATGTAACCTTTTTACTTCATGCACCTTAAAAAACCAAAACAAAACAAAAACAAACTCTTTGACTCTTTGTAATTACACTTCACCTAAAATACAAAAACACACCACATGGCTATGCAACATTTTTTTTTCTTTCTGTATATCTTTGTTCTGTAAGCTTTTAAAAAGTATTTCTTGAGCACCAGATCCAAGATGGCGGCCAGCAGGAGGCTGATGAAGGAGCTTGAAGAGATCCGAAAACGTGGGATGAAAAACTTCCGTAACATCCAGGTTGATGAAGCTAATCTATTGACTTGGCAAGGGTTTATTGTCCCTGACAGCCCTCCATATGATAAGGGGGTCTTCAGAATTAAAATCAACTTTCCAGCAGAGTATCCATTCAAACCACCCAAGATCACATTTAAAACAAAGATCTACCACCCCAACATCGAGGAGAAGGGGAATGTCTGTCTGTAAGTAATTAGTGCTGAAAACTGGAAGCCAGCCAGCAAGACTGACCAAGTAACCCAGTGCCTCATAGCACTGGTGAATGACCCCCAGCCTGAGCACCCACTCCGGGCTGACCTAGCTGAATACTCTAAGGACCATAAAAAATTCTGTAAGAATGCTGAAGAGTTTACAAAGAAATATGGGGAAAAACAACCTGTGGACTAAAATCTGCCATGAGTGATTCCAGCAAGTTTGAGCAGAGACCCCAAGCAGTGCATTCAGACACCCCGAAAAAGCAGGATTCTATGGAAGTTGACATGTGCCACCAACTGGCGTCCGCTTGTGACAGTTACTAACTTTCTACAGTTTTCTTAATCAAAAGTGGTCTAGGTAACTTGTAAAGAAGGATTAAAAAATTCAGATGTTCTAAAAAAAAGTATTTCTTTGGAGTGTAATTTTTTACTTTTCAAAAATCTTTTTGTTTTGCTTGTGTTTCTGAGTACGCATGAACATGGTATATGTGCACATGTGTGAACAGGTACATGTGCTTGAGTGTGTATGGGAAGGCCAGAGGAATGCATCAGGTGTTCTACCTCATCTCTTTCTAGTCTCTTAAGACGGGTTTTCACTGAGCCTGGAGCTAGGCTGGCAGCCAGCAAAGGCTGCTGGTCCTCCTGTCTCTGTCTGGTACAGTACTGGGGTTATTAGGGCTCTGTGTGATGATACTTGCTTTTTAAATGATTGCTGGGATTTAAACATCTCCACAGTCTTAAAACTTTTTGATAGAAACCAAGGTTCAAGCGCCACAGTAGCCTGGGTTGGTTTTGGCCAGCGTTGTTGCAAACCTGAGACTACAATGTTGCCCTGTGATGTTCTTTTTAAAAACTCACCATGGTTAGTTACTTACCTACCTACTTCATTACATTTGTTTATTTGTTTGCTTATGTGTGTGCCACTGCGAGCCTGTGGAGACCAGAGGACAGCTTTAGGGAGTCCTTTCTCTCCTTCCATCACCAGGTTCCAGGGATGGAGTTCTGGTTGTCAAACTCAGTGGCCAGAAGCACCTTTCCCCAATGAGCCATTTCATCGGCCCTGTGATGTTCTGATGACCACGATGTCACCAGCAATTGGAATTCTTTGGCTCTATCATAATCTTACAGGCTTGGGGTCAAATGCCCTGTTCTGTTGTGGATCAGTGCCATTGTATGCCTCATGACTATAAGGGATTAGAATCAAAGCATTTCTTTGTGTTAAAAACCAAGCTTAGACATTTAGAAAGTCAGAACTTTCAGTGTCTGAGTATTGGTTACATAATTCATCATCCATCCTCCTCCTCGTCATCATCATCTTTGGTCCAGTAGCATATGTTATTAGACCCACTATGTGCTAGGAACAGACTCTAGCAGTGGCCTCCGAAGCTTATTACTAGGTTTAGCCTGGTCTTTCCCATCATGCTCCTGAGTTCCTCCGATGAGCCCTCTTTACTCATCTTTCCCTTAGTTCTAATGTGGAATCTTTCTTCTTTCCAGTGAAACTGAGTCTCAGAAGGGGGTGTGTCCATCCTTGGCACAGGCATTGATGGCGCACTTGAATAAATCTTCCTGATAAATCCTGGAGCTTTTCAATGCCTGGAATGTAGCAAAGACCAGAAAGAGCAAACCAAACAGGAAGAAACGGATTCCATAGCACACACTCTTCCAAAACCTTCTTTCTTCACATCACCTGCTCTATCTGCCCTTTTAAGCTGGATAATTGTCTCAAACTGGCTACTGTGTGTGTAATCCAGGCAGCTGGCCAAAGGCAGCCAGCCCATGGGAACTCTGTCTAGCTGCAGGTAAACCAATAGAAACCACATTCAGTGTCTGACTCTCAAAGCCACAACTTCACATTAGAATTAACTTTTCATTCCAGGGACTAATATATTCTCATCCCCGTTCAGATGTTATCGGTACCGGTATCTACATTCTGATTTCCATATATAGAATTCAGCAACTGCTTCTGCCTACTTTAACTTCTGCCAGCCTCCCTGATCCCTGCAAGTGACTCATTTTGTTTTTTGTTTTTTTTTTTAAGTCAAGCCATTGCTAAGTAGTCCAGGCTAGGCTCGAATTCCCCATCCTCCTGCTTAACCTCCCAAATGCTAGGATTAGAGACATGAGCCAACACCACATGGCTGAATTCCGTACTCTTTTGGAAGGGATCATGTTTGATTTTTCTTTTCTTTTCAAGGTGCTACATAGACAAAATTGGATTCCTCTTTTACAGTGTAAAGTTAATTCATGGTCAGACAAGAGTGGATTAGCTGAAGAGTCCTTCTGTCCCATACCACCCTGCCAGGGTACATGGTAGAACCACGTAGATTCAACCTCACCTTTCACCTTCTGAAGCCTGACTTATCCATCTTGACTGCTGGGACTTATATCTCTGAAGAGACGTGGGACTGTGTAATGGAGCTATGAGGGTGGGGAGGAACAATCTAGAAGGCTGGCTACTCCATTAAAGCAAGCAACCCACAGTTGCCAGTTCCTCTAAGAATTTTCTCCCAGACTTCTGGGTTTTCTATATGTTTAGGCTAGCCACGGATACCCATTCTATAGTTGATTGTGACTATTCTAACTTACAACCCCCGCAAAAAGTGCAGGCTTGGGATACAGTTGTTAGAACCTTTGCCTTGCAGGAATATTGCCTAGGCTTGATCCCCAGCACCAGAGAAACCAGGGGCTGTGGCACATGCTTCCCATCCCACACCTTGGGAGGCAGAAGAGCAGGCTCTGAGCAATGTCATCTTTGGCTCTATAGTCACCCGAGCGACCTGAGATCCCTGTCTCCGATTAATTAATTAGCTAGCTAGCAAAAGGTGAAGTGTGTCTCCTAGTTAAGTTTCTCGTCTTAAAAATTTTTAAATATGTATTTATTTTATTTTATTGTAGAGGGGAAGGAATGCATGTGGATGCCATAGGAAAACCCATGGAGATTGGTTCTGTTCTACCACGTAGGTTCTATGGATTAGACATAGGTCATATAGGTCATCGGGCTTGGAGGTAATTGCCTTTATCTGCTGAGTCATTTCACATAACTGTCTCATTTTTATGAATCTCTTTAAGGTTAAGAAATAGCTAACAACAAAAAAAGAAAGAAAGAAAGAAAGAAAGAAAGAAAGAGAGAAAGAAAGAAAGAAGGCAATGTCTCTCAATAGGTTTTCAGCTAAAAGGCAAGGGTTTTTTGGCTTTTTTTTTTTCTCCTGTTATCATCATCTTAGTAGGTCAACAGTGAGCAACTCGTGACTTGGCCGTTTGATTGCGGACGTGCTTTGGCTGCTGTAGCCATATCAGCTCTTTATCTGTCTTCTCTATTTCTTCATTTGTATAGGTGAGAGACCATTGGGACAGCAGTGAACTTATTTACAAAGATGCTGTGAAGTAACAGGTTTATTATCAGGCCCTTCACATACAAGGCAAGTCATTAAGATGCTGCTGGCCCCTGACTCCTTAGAGGGATTAAGAAAACCTGGCCTGTTCACTTTGCTACTAAGCAACTCAGTTCCATTACTAGTGGTTCTTGGCTTATTTAGCCCATTTCTAGTGTTAGCTCAGCCTTGTGGAATTTCTACTACATCTGAGATAAAAACATGGTGGATCCCATAGAATTGTCTATACACAACTTCTCGACAGAAGCTTAAGAGTTTTAAAATACGGTTTGAAAACAAATGCATGGTTATTTCTACACGGTGATATTCCAGCATAGGGCATTAATTAATATTTTCAGATGGGCATTTATTAAAAAAAAAAGGCTTTTGTTCATTGCTCTAACTGCTTCCTTTTCCCACATGGACTTTATCTGTTTTCATTATTTAACATACTGTTGGGACTGTAAAGTTCTTTGCAATAAAAAAAAAACCTTACTAAGTATAACCTGCTGCTCGTGAGCCGGCAGTGAATCAGGAAACACCTCTAGCTGTTTCGAATGGTGTTTGTGCAACTCAGTCCTTTGATAATTTCATATGATGTGTTTTAGTCACAATCATCCTTCCCCCAATTCCTCCTAGGTTCACCAACCCCCCCAACCCCAGTTTAGTGACTTTTTGTTTTTTAATCCATAGAGTTCGATTTGTGTAGCCCAAATACTTTTGGACGTGTGGCGTTCTGCTGGAGTATGGTGGTGTTCCTGGGGGCTACACCGTTGGAGAAAACCATCTCTCTCGCTCAGTCCTTGGCTAGAGGTGAGACTTCAGACCCACCTCTCTCTGTGGCAAGATTGGGTCCGGCTTGAGCCTGCACTGATTTAGTTCATGCTCTCATAACCACCCTGCGTTCATCTGTGCAGTGGCCTCCCTGGGTCTGAAAGATGCTGTCTCCTAGAGGTCGTCCTCTCCCTCTGGCTCTTACACCGGCTCTGCCCCTCTCCTCAGCAATGATCCCTGGGTGTTGGGAAGAAGTGGTAACATTAGTTTTGCTGTTGTTTGTTTTTTGAAGCAGGGCCTCTGTGGGAGAGGCTGCCCTGAACTCCTGATCTTCTGGGCCCCCTCCTGGGATCAGAGGCATGCACCACCACATCCAGTTTTGCATTGTTTCCTACCCATCCTTACAAGTGACTTAGAATATAAAATCTTGCTGTCACAGGCCTCGTCATACTCCCCGTGAAGCAAACTCAGTAGGCTCCAGTTGCCACTTCATCCCATTACATCCCGAGATGCAATCTTACTTCTTGCTCAAGCCACCTGAAGCTAGACATGCTAGTTAAGTGAAGCAATCTCATGGCATAAGATCAGCTGAAAGTGAGAACAGGAGCCTAAGATTCAAGGCCAGCCAAATCCCCAGTGCTCAGGCAAGCTACACAGGGCAGGCGGAATCTTGCCCCTCTGTTTGCCCCACAGCTGAGGCCTTGGAAAGCAGTCCTTGGTTTTATATTCTGTCTGCCCAAGCACCTACAGAATGCTCACATATTCTCCACATCCTAGGTCTGTAAATCAGTAGCTGTGTTGCCTTATATAGAAAAATAGATGTTACAGATGTGATTGTGTTAAGAAGGTATCTAAGGGGCTGGAGAGATGGCTCAGTGGTTAAGAGCACTGACTGCTCTTCCAGAGGTCCTGAGTTCAATTCCCAGCAACCACATAACCATGTGTAATGAGATTCGATGCTCTCTTCTGGTGTGTCTGAAGACAGAGGCAGTGTGTTCACATGAAATAATAAAGAAATCTATTTTTAAAAAGAAGGTATCTAAGCTGGCCATCATGGCAGATTCTTGGTATTGGGAAAGTGGGTGTCACTGTAGAAGGTAAGTGTCTCTGTGGAAGGTGGGTGTCGTTGTGGCTGCCCAAGGTAAATAGCATTCTTTTTTTGTGAGTCAAATAATGCCTTGGTCTGACCTCATGGGCTCAGGCTTATCTGCAAGCCCCTTTCCCAACTGAGCCATCTTGCCAGCCCTCTGTGAATCTCTCTATGGTACACTCAAGTCAACAAAACAAGTTAATCTAAGTACGAAAAATTTCAGTCAGTCTACTGTACAAAATCATAAATGGGAATATGTAATCCTGTGTAATTAAGGACAAACACTAACACCATTCTCTATGTGGAAACAAATGGCTTCCATAGGGATAATTCAAATTAGCCACTTTGTTAGGCTGTTTAGATGGATTTTAAAAAAGGAACAAAAGAACTTCTCGGGGAAATCACCATCCCTGACCCCAAGCTGTATTACAGATCAATTGTGATAAAACTGCATGGTATTGGTACAGAGACAGTCAGATAGATCAATGGAATAGAATTGAAGACCCAGAAATAAACCCACACATCGATGGTCACTTGATCTTTGACAAAGGAGCTAAAAACATTCAATGGAAAAAAGACAGCACCTTCAACAAATGGTGTTGGTCCAACTGGCACTCAGCATGCAGAAGAATGAAAATAGATCCTTTCTTATCTCCTTGTACAAAGCTCAAGTCCAAGTGGATTAAAGACCTTCACATAAAACCAGGTACACTGAAACTAATAGAAGAGAAAGTGGGGAAGAGCTTAGAACACATAGGCACAGGGGGAAATTTTCTGAACTGAACATCAATGGCTTATGCTCTAAGATCAAGAATCGATAAATGGGACCTCATGAAATTGCTAAGCTTCTGTAAGGCAAAGGACACTGTCAATAGAACCAAATGGCAACCAACAGATTGAGAAAAGATCTTCACTAATCCTACATCCAATAGAGGGCTAAGAGCCAATATATACAGAGAACTCAAGAAGTTAGACTCTAGAGAATCAAACAATCCTATCTAAAAATGGGAGCTAAACAAAGAATTCTCAACTGAGGAATACTGAATGGCCGAGAAACAAAGAAACATTCAACATCCTTAGTCATCAGGGAAATGCAAATCAAAACAACCCTGAGATTCAACCTCACACCAGTCAGAATGGCTAAGATCAAAAACTCAGTTGACAGCAGATGCTGGTGAGGGTGTGGAGAAAGAGGAACACTCCTCCTTTGTTGGTTGGATTGCAAGCAGGTACAACCACTCTGGAAATCAGTCTGGCAGTTTCTCAGAAAACTGGACATAGTACTACCTGAAGACCCAGCTATACCACTCCTGGGCATATACCCAAAAGACATTCCAACATATAACAAGGACACATGCTTCACCATGTTCACAGCAGCCTTATTTATAATAGCCAGAAACTGGAAAGAGCCCAGATGTCTTTCAACAGAGGTATAAATACAGAAAATGTGGTATATACACAATGGAGAACCACTCAGCTATTTAAAACAATGACTTGACGAACTACAACTCCCAGAGTGCTGACCGGATGCGCTCTCGGCTTTTAGGTGTAAGCCGCAAACATCTTGGACCCGCGTTGAAGCACAGAGCATTTAGCTCCTCTATCAAAATGAATGGGAACCAGAAATTGGATGTTTATAACCAAGAAAAGCAGAATTTCATCCAGCACTTCCCTCAGATCGTCAAGGTGCTGACTAAGGATGAGCTGGGACACCCAGAGACAGGGGATGCTATTACCCGGTTACGGAGGTCCTGGAGTACAATGCCATAGGCGGCAAGTACAATCAGGGTTTGATGGTGGTACAAGCCTTTCAGGAGCTGGTGGAGCCGAGGAAACAGGATGCTGAGAGTCTTCAGCGGGCCCTGACTGTGGGCTGGAGTGTAGAGCTGCTCCAGGCTTTCTTCCTCGTGTCAGATGACATCATGGACTCTTCCCTCACTCTCCGGGGACAGATCTGCTGGTATCAGAAGGCAGGCATAGACTTGGACGCCATCAACGATGCTCTGCTTCTGGAAGCCTGCATCTACGGCCTCCTGAAGTTCTACTGCAGGGATCAGCCCTAGTACCTGAATCTGCTGGAGCTCTTTCTACAGAGTTCCTATCGGACGGAAATTGGGCAGATGTTCGACCTCATCACAGCACCTCAGGGCCTGGTGGATCTTGGTAGATTCACAGAAAAGAGGCACAAATCTATAGTCACGTACAAGTCAGCTTTCTAATCTTTCTACCTGCCTATCACGGCTGCCAGGTACGTGGCAGGAAGTGATGGGGAGAAGGAACATGCCGATGCCCTAAAGATCCTACGGGAGGTGGGCGAGTTCTTCCAGATGCAGGATTACTACCTTGATCTCTTTGGAGACCCCAGCGTGACCGGGAAGATTGGCACTGACATCCAGGGCAACAAATGCAGCTGGCTGGTGGTTCAGTGTCTGCCACGAGCTACTCCTCAACAGCGCCAGATCTTAGAGGAGAATTATGGGCAGAAGGACTCAGAAAAAGTGGCGCAGGTGAAAGCACTGTATGAGGTGCTGGATCTGCAGTCTGTGTTCTTCAAGTACGAGGAAGACAGTTACAACCGCCTCAAGAGTCTCATAGAGCAGTGCTCTGCGCCCCTGCCTCCATCCATCTTCCTGGAACTAGCAAACAAGATCTACAGGCGGAGAAAGTGACCTCAAATTGTAGAGGCTGGGAGGGAGGGATCTCAATAAATTATTGTTCAACCAAAAAAGAAATAAATAAATAAAAATAAAACAATGACTTCATGAAATTCTTAGGCAAATGGATGGAACTAGAAACTATCATCCTGAGTGAGGTAACCCAGTCACAAAAGAACACACATGGTATGTGCTCACTGATAATCGGATACTAGCCCAAAAATCTCTGGATACCCAAAAAACAATTCACAGACCTTATAAAGCTCAAAAAGAAGGAAGGCCAGAATTTGGATGCTCAGTCCTTCTTAGAAGGGAAAACAAAATACTCACAGGAGGAAGTACAGGGACAAATAGAGGAGCAGGGACTAAAAAAAGAAGACCATCCAGAGACTGCCTCACCTGGGGATCCACTCCTTATGCAGCCACCAAACCCAGTCACTATTGCTGATGCCAAAAAGTGCTTACTTCTTGGATGTAGATGCCTCCTCAGAGGTTCTGCCAGAGCCATACTGATACAGATGAGGATGCTTGTAGCTAACCATCGGACTGAGCACAGGGACCCCAATGGAGGATCTAGAGAAAGGACTAAAGGAGCTGAAAGGGTTTGCAACCCCATGGGAAGAACAACAATATCAACCAACCAAACCCTCCAGAGCTCCCAGGGACTAAAACACCAACCAATGAGCACACATGGAGAGACCCATGGCTCCAGCTGCATATGCAGCAGAGGATAGCATTGTCTGGCATCAATGGGAGGAGAGGCCTTTGGTCCAGTGAAGGTTCATTTTCCCAGTGTAGGGAAACACCAAAGTGCTAATTTTTTTCAGCAGTATAATCAGCAGACAACAGTGTGGGTAAAATATTGGATGGAATGAGAAACAGATGGAGACTTCTGAGAGAGAGACAGAGACACACACACAGAGATACATAGAAACAGAGACAGGAAGGGCACAGAACACCCTTTGTGCCCTTGGACTAGATCCTGAACTTTGTACAACAGCTTACAAAGCTTTGTGTAAGCATTAGCTCCGTGCCCAAAGGCTCCCATTTCATCTCTGGTTGCACCACTGTCTGCCTCAAGCATCCCACAGCTCAGTCCTTTTCAGACAAGGCTCCCTCCATTGATGGCCTCATCTCTGTTAGGTAAATATTTTCTAAGGTGTCCTTTTAATCTCTGTCATTTCCACTGTACATTTTAGTTGCTTTAGAGATTGTCGGGAGAATTCCAAACAACGTCTTACCAGATTGAGATCTGATTACTTCAGCCCAATCTCAGGGTTGTGGAGAAACTCTCTCCTACATAACCCAATTCTTTCCACCTTCCTTTCTGCTCTTATTCATAGATCGTATCTTCATGCATTCCTGGCACAATTGCGTTGATTTCTTTTTATTATGCTGTCCTTTTAACATATGAGACATAAAAGAAAGTTACAAAATGATCATCATGCCTGTCTTGAATGTTAACCAGGATGCTTACTTTTTAAAAAATAAATGCTCTCTATCTCCTCATGAAGATTCACATTACAGTTTAGTGTGTTTTCATCCCAGGCCAAAGCACTGTTTGTGGTTTGCGGTGCCTTCAGCTTGCTTGCTGTAGTGCTCGAGTTTTATTTTCTCTAAGAACATCACATTTCTGTTTCTTTTTCTTCTTGTTGTTATTTTGTCTTTTTTGTTGTTCTTCAGAGCTGAGGGCTGAACCCAGGGTTTCTCACTTGCCAGGCAAACGCTCTACCATTGAGCGAAATCCCCAACTCCTTTCTCCTTCTTGAATGTAGGCATGATACTAGCACATCACCATGCTATGCAAACACTCCAACTCCCAGCGGTATTCTTGGTCCTCTTTCCCTTCCCCCTCCTTCCCTCCTCTCCCCTCTTTCCTCTTCTCTCACCCCCCTTCTCCCTTCACTCTCCCTCCCTCCCCTCTCCTCTCTTCTGCCCTTCCCTGTTCTCTCCTTCCCTTCCCTTTCCCCTTCTCTCTTTTTTCCTTATTCTGAAACAGAGACCTGCTTTGCATCCTGGGCTGAAATGATACTTGCCACATAACCTAGACTGGCCTTGATCTTTCTTCCTCAGCTCCCTGCCTAGCCTAATTTCTTTTTCTAGTATTTATTATTAGTACATAGTAACTATGCTCAATAATGAATTTTATTGCAACATTTTCCTGAAAGCATATTAACACTCTTATGGAACTGCTGCGAAGCCTTCTGACCTAAATTCCATCCCTAGAATCTATGTGCCGTAAGGAGAGAGCTAACTCCTGAAACTTGTCCTCCACACGTGTGTGCATGTGCTTATAAACATACACAGGAACCCCCCAACGCATATTACATAAAAACATAGCAAAATTAAATATTAAACAACATACTTTAAAAAAAAAGGAATGGTTTATTTTATGTATATGAGTACACCATCACTGTCCTCAGACACACCAGAAGAGGGCATCAGATCCCATTACAGATGGCTGTGAGCCACCATGGGGTTGCTGGGAATTGAACTCAGTGCTTCTCTCCAGACCCCCAAAATATACTATAATTATATTCTCACTACTATTACCTTCCTCTCCCCCAAAACCCCTTTCTAGTGGTCATTATCCTACCTTTGTGGTCTCTGAAATCACCACCACCCCTTCTCCGGACACTTTCACATATGAGAGAAAACACTAGACACTTTTCTTTCTAACACTGGCTTCTTTTATTATTCCATTTTCCTACAAATGGTATGATTTTGTTCTTCTTTATGGCTGAATAATTCTCTCTCTCTCTCTCTCTCTCTCTCTCTCTCTCTCTCTCTCTCTCTGTGTGTGTGTGTGTGTGTGTGTGTGTGTGTTTCTCTATTTATCCACTGGATAAGTCTCTGCCCTGGTTTCCTAACTTAGCTACTGGGAGTAATGAAAAATTTTGACAGATTTGGAATTCTTGGTTGACCGTATTTTTCATTCTGCTCCTTGAATTTCCTGTTACACTGTCTTTCTGGCCCCATGGCTTCTGATGGGAAACCAGCTGTTTATCTTGCCAAGATGTCCTTGAAAGTGGCTATGTTTTGCTTTTGAGATCACCAATGTCTCCCAACAGCTTGATTATCTGTCTTGCTGAGGGTCACCTTCTGTTTATTCCACTTGTAGTTGGTTGGGTTTCTTCCCCCTCTCTGTGTCTATGTCTCTCTCTCTTTTTCTGTTTCTTTTTTCTTTTAAAACAGAGTGAACTAATAGAGAGAGAGGAGAGTGTGTGTGCTCACATGTGTGTGTACATGCATACATGTGTGTGCATGTGCATGCACATGTGTGTATGTGTATATGCATGAGCGTGTGCAAGCACATGTGTATGTATATGTGTGTATGTATCTCTGTGTATATGTGTGCATGTGCATGTCCCCACACACATTTACACACCACACATATGGGTGCCACAGTGTGTGACTGATGGCCAGAGGATAACCTGCAGGAGTAGTTCTCTCCTTGTTCATGCCACCTCATGGGAGTCAAGTGTCTGGGCCAGTTCTCCTACACTCTACCCTAGGGCTGGCTTGCTCTCTCCCCCACCACCAGGGTCATCTGTACTGTTCTACCCAGGCAAGGTGCAGGGCCTGCTCCCCCGAGTGCTGCATCTGGCTAGGTGGAGTCAGCTCTCCTGTTCTCCTGTCTCTATGGCCAGCTCTCCCATGATGCCCAGGCAAGCGGTGAGGCCATTTCTGCACATCACTCAGCCATCAACATAGCCCAGAGCAGCAGCCTAGACCAAGGATGTCCACCTGGCCTTTGGTGGTAACAGACACCTGTTGCTGCAGGGCCTTGGACCCAGATGAGGCCCCCAATGGCAGCACAGGCCAGGACCCCACCATGGTTCCAGGCGACATCACCAGCTACTCAGATCAGACTGTTCCTTACCACCCTGAGTCTCCAGCTCTGACTCTCTTCATGGTGCCCACACCCTTCTGTTTCTCTCTCTCTCTTCCACTTCTCCACCACTGACTTGCTCCTCTTAGCAGTGCCCCAGGAACTCTGAGTGTCTCAGTCTCCTCAGAAGTGGCCTCAGGAGAGCTATGACTTATCTGTGCATTATAAAACCATCCCCAAGCCTACACAGCACCGGACTGGTGGTCGTCTCAGGCTCTTTTTTTTTCAGGGAGTGTTAGGCTACTAATCATTCAGATGGTCACAGGTCAGAACATAGACCTAGCCTCTCTCCTCTCTCACCCACTGACGGACACATGACACAGCAGCACACCTGAGACCCCTTTAGGGGCAGACCTAGTTCATAATTTTTAATCAAAAGTTTGATGGTGTGTCTCATGAATGTCAGGTAAATACTTGACCATGGTGGTTGGATATTTTAAGTAATATGGCACTTAGGAATAAGATTCTTGTCCATCCCCCCTCCCCCAGATTTTGTTACTGCTGTTTGTGATAACTCTTGGCTTAGTGACACCTATGGGGTAATTCTATTAACATCTGCATTCTTTGGTTGTATTGGTCTGGTTTGTGGAGTGGCCAACTCTAGCTTAAATGGCTACAATGAATAACTCTTTGTGAGAGGGCCCCATGCACACATTAAGGTACATCTTCAGCAAGCAGTATGGTGGTTGAGAATTTGGCCTTACCCTCATTTTTTCCTTGTTTGGAGCCCTGAGGTATAAACATGCACACATGCACACACACAAAAATAAAAATCAGGAGAAAATTGTGATGGCAGCTTTTGTTACCAAGATTTGGTGACTTTTCTTGGATAAATGTTTCCTGTATCAGGTCAACCGGTTAATTTCTAGAATTCTACCAAAAAAAAAAAAAAAAAAAAAAAAAAAAAAAAAAAAAGCTGATTCTAATGATTTTTTTGTTTTGTTTTGTTTTGTTTTGAAAGAGTGACTCACCATATAATGCTGGCTGTCCTGTGACTCTCTGTGTAGACCAGGATGATTTCAAACTCATAGATTCACCTGCCTCTGCCTCTGAAGTGCTGGAATTAAAGGCATATGCCACTAGACCTCAATGATTTTTTTTAAAAATATTTTTTATTGAATAATAGAGGGGAGAGATTTTTTTGGAGTCCCTATAGATTTATGGGACACACCCCAGTAGTTTTAAGGCAACATCTCAAAGAACTAGACTAAAACTCTGCATTTTATATGCCACAGGTAATTCTTACTCACATCTAAAGAACTGTAAATTGATTTCCCCCCATCCCATTCTAAAGTCAACCTTGCTGAGCAGCCAAACCAGTGGGGTTTCTATGAAACCTGGGCTTTTATGGATGTGTAAGCAAGCACTATAGCAATCCTTCCTGCTTCCACCACCCCTCCCCAGAGGCATATAAGCATCCTTAGTCTTAAGAATGCCACCCCCAGTTAGCGTAGAAATTGAGGTGCTTGATTTCCTAACTACAGTTCTGAATGGTACTGGCTGCCTACAATCAGTCCTACGTGCTACTGGAGAAGATTAAAAGGTTAGGGTAACTCGCCGAGGTTGATTCTAGCTTTAGGAGAACTATTTAAATCACACTGCAAGATGAGGAGAGAAGTCACAACATTTCTTGTTCTGATTGCCCTCTCCCTGAAAAATAGCAACCTGTATAACCAGAAACCACAAGTAGCAGCGAGTGACAACGTAAATGATGGCCCTGTACTTCTACAGAGTGATGGATGGAGGGAGGGAGGGCCACCCACACCCATTGTTTGATATTCGAAGCAGCTCCTCTTAAGAGGCACCTTGTAGGTGGATGGTTAAGCCAAGGTGAAGCTGAATATCTCCTCCCCAGCCGATGCTGTCAGAAACTCATTGATGTGGACAGTGACGGCAGGCTTTGTACTTTCTGTGAGAAGCCTGTGGTGAGATGCCACTGACATTGAGTAAGGGGCGTTTTCGTTACAGACCAAGGAGAACTGGAAAAAGAGAGAACAGAATATATTTAATGGAAGTCAACTTGAGTGTCCTCGACTTGGTTCTTGTTTTATTTTTTTGTGTATGTGCTTTTGTTTTGTTCTTAAAGATTCATTTATTTAGTGTATATGAGTACTGTTTTGTTTTTAAAGATTCATTTATTTAGTGTATATGAGTACACCGTCACTCTCTTCAGACACACCAGAAGAGGGATCAGATTCCATCACAGATAGCTGTAAGCCACCATGTGGTTGCTGGGAATTGGACTCAGGACCTCTGGAAGAGCAGTCAGTGCTCTTAACCACTGAGCCATCTCTCCTGCTACCTCCTACCCCTATTAAAACAGTACAGGATATTCCTAAACAGACAAATATGATGGTGTCTTGGCAGTTGGTGCTCAAAAGAGCTAGCAGAATCTAAGAGCTTTTTAATTACTCTAGAGATACTCTCCATCCAGAGATCCTTGTGGGCAGGTAGAACGGAACACACCTAGAAGGCTGGCAGGTACCACTACACCAAGCAAGTATGTTGTGGAGAGGTGGGCGAGAAAAACAAGTGGAAAGGTTTTTGTACTATGAGGTTGTCAGAACTGGAAACTCGAGGGTGGTGAGGAACGACCTGATGTGAGTAGTCTTTGCTGCCACCCAAGGCCAGGGTGATGTCCGGGCTCATGCTACTGCTGAGGGCCATATTTAGGTTTATGGCCCTGCAGCAGTGGGTGTCTGTGTCATGTCCATGGCCCATGCCACCACTGATGGCCATGTGGATGTCCCTGGTCTAGGCTGCTGCCTGAAGCCATCCATGTTGATGTCTAAGGGTTGCCCCACCCCTTGCCCGGGGAACACAATAGTGCTAATCTTGGTGGCATAGATGGGGGAGTGATGGCTCCACCCCTTGCTGGGGTGGTGTGGGAGAGATGGTCCCGAGGGCATGAGATGGGAGCATCGGCCCTACTCCTGGCTAGCTGCAATACTGGGGAGAGAGCACCACACATCGCCTGGACGCATGGGCATAGGTGAGTCAGCCCTGAGGGTGTGAGGGAGAGCTGGGCCTGGCAGCGTGGGGATGTCAACCTTGTTCGTATGGCTGCAGGAGAGCTGGCCTCTCCCACGCCACCAGGGTTGTCAGGTCTGGGCAAATGCGCTTTTACCCACTGACTGAACCATCTTACTGTATCCGTTGCAGCTACATCTCTATTGCTGGGATAAAACGCCACGACCAACAGCAACTTAGGGAAGAGTTTTCTTGGGCTCACAGTTTCAGAGGGGGAGAGTCTGTTATGGCAGGTGAGGTTTGGCAGCAGGTAGCCAGAGCAGGAAGTTGAGAGATCACATCTTCAACCACAAACGGGAACCAGAAAAGGTGAACTCTAAGTGGAGCAAGGCAATAAACTCTCAAGGACTGCCCCCAGTGACATAATTCTAGTAAGACCGCATCTCCTAAACTTCTCCAAACAGTCTACCAACTGAGGACCAAGTGTTTGAAGGTAAAAGCCTATCGGGGACATTCTAATCCAAATCATCACAGTACCCAGCAATTACTGAAGCTCTCAGACCTCACCAGAAAAAACTTCTCTGTGTAGTGGAGAGCAGTTAGCACAGAAACTTTACAGCTGGTCAGAGTCTAGGAATTAAGCATTTGTGAAAATGGTCAGCCATACACGGGACATCTATATCAACCCTCTTCCCTTCAAGATGCAGAGAGCATTCTAGAAGAGGGGGCATACATATTGTTAGGACCATGAGTCTGGGGAGGTTTCTGGCTATATTAGGATGGGTGACCTCAGAGCATCTGAAGCTGTCTGCACAGGATCAAGCCAGTCAACACAGCCTAGGACAGGGATGATGAGCCCCCACATCTATCTGAGGAGTTACCGACAGTTGATGATGACTTTTAGAGAAAGAAGCTCTAGTTTTCTTTAGGTGTGCAGTCCCTGGTAGGTAACCAGTGGAGGGCCCCACAGCCATGCATATATGAGCAGCACAAATTGACTTCAGCGACTCATAATTTTTTTTCTTTTATATGCCAAAGTTGTAAAGCAGTTCAGGTGGATCTGGGCGAAGTTAGGGAAAGGAGTAGGGGCAAATATGACCAAAATGCATTGTATACGTGTGCATGAGGTTCTCCAATAGTAAATTTTAAAAAGTGTTTTAACTTTTTAAAAGCACCTGCTTTGCAGCCTGGGAGGCAGATGGAGCTGTGGAAGGCTGTCTGTAGGAACAGCTTCCATCTAAGGCTCCCTGGATTGGCCCATTTGCTTAGTAGTTGTGTGACTGTTGGCTGGTTTCCTAAGATTTCTAATTCTTGGTTGCCACACGGGGACAGTGAGTACAATAATAGCGCCACACTCACAGGGCTGTTAAGAGCGGTAAGCACAGCAATCAAATAAAGCCCCAGCGTGTCACCCGATGTGATGTAAGCACGAAGCATCCAATGCAGGCTGACTCTTACAGCAGTGTCGGGAGAAAGTGTTGCGTCTCGCGGCTGTACAGGACTGTCCTCTGGGCCAAACGACCATCAAGCTTCCAGAGTCTAGCTGTGACCCTGCAAATCTCATCCCAGCTGGGCTTGTTGACGGTTGATGTCCCCTCATAGGAAGAAGAGTGGAAAGGGTCCTGGGACCCTGGGCAAACCTGGAGGCATAACCCCACCCTTGTAGCTAGTTCTGCCTTAATTGCATGTGGTCTCAGGGCAGGGCTAGAGCAGCGCCTCTCAAACTGTGGGTTTCGAACCTTACATTACGATTTGTAGCAGTAGCAAAAATCACAGTTATGAAGTAGCAACAGAAATAATTTTATGGTTGGGGGACACCACAACATGAGGAATTATATTAAAGGGACACAGCATTAGGAAGGTTGAGAGCCACTGAGCCAGCACACATAAGAAGAGAAATCATTCATTTATGGGAAAGTCTGTGTTGGCTAAAGACTTTCTAGCGTGTTCTGTTCTGGGCAGAGCACCCACACTCTTGTATGCAACTCCTCACCTCTTCTCTGTAAGCGAGCCCAGTAAACTCAATGGTGCTCCAGGGTGAACTCTGGTGGCATTGTACCTTGTTTTGCGGTTGGAAGGAACTTTAGCAACACTTGGCACACTGGAAGAATTCAACAAGTGTTGATGAGTCCGGGGAATTGACTCCAAGTTGTGTGGGGGTACAGGGGAAATCTTGACACCATGGTTTGTCGCTATAGGCCTTATGTGGATAATGGCAAGACCTATGTAGGGAGTCGTGAGGCATGTAGCTATGGTGAGGTCACGTGGGGGGTGTCTGTGGGTAAATTCCAGTCTTCTAGTTGGTATGGAATGGTTACACCTGTTTGATGGGTGGGGTCTGCTCTGGAATTGTGGAAATGCTTTGAGGACAGCTGACAGTTGGAAGCAGACATCACAAGCCCTGGGACTATCCATGGACAGGGGTATCAGTAAGCAGCCGCCAGGCAGCCTGGCCACTGCTGTGGGTAAGAAAGGATCTATTTGAAGCTAAGTGGGGCAGATGGGAGGGAGGTTGCTGGTATAAGGAGAGAATTTCAGAAAGATAGATAGATAGATAGATAGATAGATAGATAGATAGATAGAGATAGATAGATAGATAGATAGGCAGCTTTGGTATTGGTCTCTGAGTTAGTGGGTAAATTCTATAAAATAAAAAGAGTTATGGAGATATTGGCATACCAGTTTCTATGGTTAGAAGCAAAAGAAAGAGACAGAGAGAGAGAGAGAGAGAGAGAGAGAGAGAGAGAGAGAGAGAGAGAGGGAGAGAGAATCCATGTTGGATTGCTAACATAGAGAGAACCTCTCTTGGGACCTCAAAACCTGGACCCTGTGAAGGAGTCAGATAGCAATTCAGGACTGACATAGATATTACAGAAGATCCTTTTTCAAAAATAATTTTTTTATTTAATTTTTGAATATTTTACATTTACATTTCAAATGTTATCCCCTTTCCCAGTTTTCCCTCCAGAACCCCCCTATCCCATACCCCTCCCCCTGCTTCTATGAGGGTGCTCCCCTACCCACCCACTCTCTCCCGCCTCCTCTCCCTGACATTCGCCTACATTGGGGCATTGAGCCTTGGCAGGACCAAGAGCTTCTCCTCCTACTGATGCCCAACAAGGCCATCATCCTCTGCTACATAATGCATCTGGAGCCATGAGTCCATTCGTGTAAACTCTTTGGATGGTAGTTTAGTCCCTGAGAGGTCTGGTTAGTTGATATTGTTGTTCTTATGGGGTTGCAAACTCCTTCAGCTCCTTCAGTCCTGTCTCTAACTCCTCCATTGGGGACTCCTTTCTCAGTTCAATGGTTGGCTATGAGCACCTGCCTCTGTATTTGTTACAGAAGATCCTTAGGTTCAATCTTTAATACAAAGAAAGGGGAAATATGTGGTCTAGAATGTTGCAGGGGAGGTCTTAACAAGGCCCATACGAGAGACTACATTACCCTCCGATTACAATATATGTAGCACCAGAGCCATTGGAAACAGGGAAGACTTTCAAACACGTGATGGAGTCCCTCAACACTGGGCTTGTGATGCTGGGGAACACCAAGGCAGATGGGTTGTTAGCCTGAGCACTGCCAGAGTAGAGAAGCTGAACAAGTTGACCAAGCATCAATCCTTGAGACAAAGACTTCACCATCTAAAACAATCTTCACTTATCTAAAAATCTGTCCTTGATGGATTGTCTCATAGGAGCCACTAGGAAAATGTGGTTAAATCCAGCCGATGTTCTTATGAATATCAGGGACTGGAAAACAATAGAAGAACAGGCTCTACAAAGGGAGTTTGGAATGCAGGAAGTGGTATTGGATGCACAGCTCACAGGCCCAGACAGGCTTGTGTTTTAGGAGACCTAAGAAAGAAACTGACTCAGCAAGGACAAGACTGGTCTGGGGCATTGATGGCAGTGCCATCAATGCCAGGGTAGGGAGGCATCTGTATAAAGCAGAAGAGGCTTTGGCTGCCCAAAATGTTTTGGGGTCCCTAGACCAGGAAAGATGCTAAGGCCAGTAGGAGCAAGTGAGAGGTGTGATCCAGGCAAGAACACACTTGTGGTTGGATCTGCACCTACCTAGGGACAAAATGGGTAGGCAAACAAGCATTGTTTTACTGAGTGAGCCTACGAAGGACCTTTAGGGCCAGATTAACAATTCACCCCAGGGATAAGGGGAATGGGCAACCAGGAGGTATAGGTGGTTCCCACTGTACTCCTGCTACAGTGGAAGATCTCTCAGGATGAGAGACTCCTCAGCCAATCATCGGAAGGAGTAGCCAAGGGTGGCTACAGGTGAGGGTCATATAGGGTGATCAGAGGCCCCACATTTAATTGAGAAGTTACTGCTCACTGCTGTGCGGAATACTGGGCCCTAGTGAGTGTTGGAATGGGATGTACATATGGAGTCATGATAATGTCCAAATGCAGCAGGCCTATGAATGGCGGTATATGGGTGTAGGGATAAAACTATACAGATGAAGTGGACTAAAATCCTGACGGTGGATAATTATTCCCCTTCCCCAGAAGTACGATGAATACATCACTCCTGTATAAAAGAACATTCTGGGAGTGAAGGCCATACCCTGCAGACTGCTGTTGGTGAGGCCCAGCTGAGGCTGCAGACAGTGAAAGCAGCCATGCAGAGTGGTGGAGGGGTATAGTATGGAGTAACTTTTATGTTACTACACACCTGCCCACTCCATGAGTGGCGGCAAATAGCTAACAGTTTATGTTGCTTGGGGGTCAGGATGATTAATGGAAACTTTCCAGTAGCTAGAAGATTGTCTGTTCAGCCCAGAGCCCTTTCAACAGCCCTGTGTGGCCAATAAGGAAGCCAGACGGCTTCTTGAGAATGACTGTAGACTTCAGGGAGTTCAATAAAGCTATGCCTCCATTCATGCAGCGGTGTCTAAAATAGTTATTTTATGCAACTGGTGCCAGTGATGGGCGTCCCTGCACACAGCAGTGGACCTTGGTGATGTGCTTTTTAGTATCTGCTTAGCCACTGAATCCCAGAACCAGTTTTCATTCATGCAGAATTAATGACAATGGACCTTCAGAGTGCTTCCCCAAGGTTAACGTCATGGACCTGCCTTGTTATCCTGCCCCTCATGACAAGGTTCCTGTCTATGGATGATTGGAGGCTAACTTCTGAGTGCTGCACAATTTGAAAGACCATTTGAGGGACATACAAGTGCACCTGAAGGAACATAGGTAATCCATCCCCATAAAGGGCCTGACCCAGGAGTAAATTTTGGGGAACATTATGGTCAGATAGAAGACACATGATACCAGACAAGGAGATGTGTTAATCTGGTCGGGTAAGGACATCACATCTGGTACAGCAACTGCAATTGAAGTCACTACTTGGTGGAGTTTTCAGTAGTCAACTGTCATTCTCCAGGATCTGGTGAGAGCCACCACCCCTGCATCTTTCAAGTCCTTGACGGTGGCACTAATTTCTGCAGTTCCTCCAGGGGTGTGATACTGTTTGTGTGATTCACTATTTTCCTTGGCAGAGGCAATTCTAAAGGCTGTGCTAAATGTGTAATGTGTTTCCCATTGTATTTGGGGTAGTTATATCATGTGTAGGCGTACTTATGACCTGGTTATGGTTTTCATTTGGAAATTAATCATGAACATAAAGAGATAAGATTGTGTATCAAGTTGACAAAGGATGGGCTTGTGATGGATATCTTTAGATGTCAACTTGACTCCATCAGAAATTAGCTAGAACCCAAATGAATGCTCATAACTTTAAGGGATTATTGGTTAATTTGAAGTGAAAAGGTCCTTTTCCTCTTCCTTCTCTTCCTCTTCCTCTTCCTTCTCCCTTTCCCTCCTCCTCCTTCTGGAACTCTGTAGATCAGGCTGGACTTGAACTTACAGAGATTCCCCCAACCTCTGCCTCTATGCTGGGATTAAAGAGATGCCCCACCACCACCTGGCTACAATCTACTTCTAATCTGGATCTTTGAGATGGAAGACATACCTTTAATCCAGATCTTGGGTGGTGGAAGGACCCACCTCTAACCTGGATTACACCTTCTTCCAGAAGCCTGGGACATGGAAAAAGAAAGCTTTTGCTCTTTGCCTGCTTGCTCTCACCTCACTAGCGAGTCCATCCCTTCTCCAGCATTAGAGCGTACTTCTTTGGGATTTCAGCCTGTACTGAAGACCAGTGGAAACATCTGACCTCATGGACTGAACAATTACTGGCTTCATGGACCTTTCATTGGTAGACAGACCTGTGTTGGATTAGCTGGGCTACATCCTGTTAAGTCATTCTAATAAACCTCAATAACAGTCTTCGTGTTGATTATGCATTGCTTTGATGATTTGGGATATATTGGTTAAATAACATAAAAATAAAGTTCACCGCATTTGCTTTTACCTTCTTAAATGTGGCTGCCAGGAAAGTTAAGAGCCTGTTCTGGGAATGTGGTTTGTGTAAGCGGTACTCCCAGGAAGATCTGTAGATGAGTTTTTGTGCAGATACTTCTCTTGGGTGTGGTGCTAGGAGTAGATGTCTAATGGTTTGAGGAGATGTAGGTTGCTCTCTCAAGTCACATCACTCTATATGCCTGCCAGTCCTGCATCCTGCATTGTCTAATCTTGGAAACATGTTTGGGGTGATGTGGAAATGAAGGAGTAGCAGGCAGCAGACACACACACACACACACACACACACACACACAAAGAGAAAAGCTGGGGTTAGGTGGCTTGTGCAGTGTGTGATAGAGGTCACCTACTACACAACTCTGAAACTTAGTCCCTTTGTTATGTTCAGCACAAGGAGGGAAGTTAGCTTGTCTCTGTGGGAGAACTCTATCAGAGCTCTATCAGGGAGCAGTTTCAGGCTGCAACCATCCTGGAGAAGGCAGTTTCCACTGCTACTATCTACACACTAAAACGCCCATACTTGGACCAGATGTAGGCCTTGCTATGCCTCTGTGATCACCTAGAGTTCCTGACAGTTGTGAGCTACTCAACACGGGTGCTGGAAATCAAACCCAGATCCTCTGCAAGGGCAGCAAGATAATTGAGGCATCTCTCCAGCCTCTCGTTCTGGTTTTTGAGGCAAAATTTTACTCTAGTCCAGACTGGCCTGGAACTCACTGCAATCTTCCTGTCTTGGCCTTATAAGTTCTAGGATTATAAGGTCAACATATCAAAACAAAGGAGAAGTCCATGTAAGGTGAAACAGAGAGCTGGGGAAACCTCTCCCTTTACCGTTTTTAAAATGCTTATTTTGGGGGGCTGGAGAGATGGCTCAGTGGTTAAGATCTTCCAGCAGACCTGAGTTCAAGTCCCAGCAACCACATGGTGGCTCACAACCATCTGTAATGGGATCTGATGCCCTCTTCTGGTATGTCTGAAGACAGCTACAGTATACTCATATAAACAGATAAATCTTTAAAAAATACTTTTTTTTAATCTATTTAGTGTAGATGGGTAAGAATGGGGAGCAGCAGGCATGTGGAGGTCAGAGGGCAACTTGCTAGAGTTGATGCTCTCCTTGCATTGCGTGTGTCCAGGATATAAACCCAGGCTGTCATGTGTGGTGGTTTGAATAGGAAACCCTCAGGGTCAAAGATTAGTCATCAGGTACTAACTACCAGGGAGAGGTTAGAAGGTGTGGCCTTGCTGGAATAGGGGTGGCTTTATTGGAGGAAATGTGTCACTGGGGTTGGGTTTGAGGGTTTCAAATGCAACTACCTCTCCAACACCACATCTGCCTGCATGCTGCCATGTGTTGATTATGGACTAAATGTCTGAATGTAGGCCAGCCCGGGTAAATGCTTTCTTGTATAAGAATTGCTATGGTCATGGTGTCTCTTCACAGCAATAGAACACTGACTAAGACATCATGCTTAGTGTTAAGTATATTTACCTACTGAGCCACCTTGCCAGCCCTTCTCTCTTTTTTCTTTGTCCTTTTAATTAGCATATATTGAATGTACAAAATAGTGGATATACTATGAAATTTGCATGCCTGTATATGATGGGCTTTGTTCATATCCCTGCTATTTTTTATCCCCCCCCCCACTGTTGGCTCTCTTCCTCTTCCTAAGTTGTCTCCCTTCTTCTTCTATGTCTTATATATGTGTGTGTATCATTTTTCTTAATTCTTTATTCCACATGTGGGGACCTTTTTCTTGCACAGGCTTCACGAGCTTGTGAAGCCGTCTGTCCTGAAATCCTCACCAGAGCTTTTGTGGCTTCTTGCCTTTGACGCTTCAGAACTGTGAGTTAAACAGTACTCCTTTCTTTATAAATTAGCCCAGCTCAGATATTTTGTGGGACGGTCTCCTCAGACCCTTCTGAGGTAGTTTCCTTACAACCACACCCACTGACTTGTGGCAGAACCCTGCCTTGGCCTCCCTTACGCACACCTCTGTCACAATAAACCACCTCCTCACAGGAGTTAAGGGACTTCTGACTACTGAGTCATCCTGATCAGCACAGAGTCATGCTGCAGACCCTTGGATCATGGTTGGCAGTGTCACCTCCTGGCCCTCTACCCAGCGATGTCTCTAGATCCATTCTGGACTCCAATCAAGAACTGTTTCCTTCAACAGTTTTTCCCATTCATTTATTTATTAAATGCTTTTAATTATTAATTTATTACAAATATTAAATTTATTCATTCATTCATTCATTCATTCATTCACTTTACATCCTAATCACAGACCCCTTTCCTCCCAATTTCCCTTCGCACAGCTCCTTCCCCCTCCCCTTCCCCTCTGATAAGGGGGGAGTCCCCTGCTGAGTACCAACTCACCCTGACATATCAGTCACTGCAGGACTAGGCACATCCTCTCCTACTGAGGCCAGACAAGGCAGTGAAGTTAGAGGAGCAGGATCCACAGGCAGGCAACAGAGTCAGGGACACCCCCTGATCCAGTTGTTGGGGGACCTGCATGAAGACCAAGGTGCACATCTTCTGCATATGTGGAGGAGGCGTGGTTCCAGACCGTGTGTGCTCTTTGGATGGTGGTTTGTCTCTGGGAGCCCCCAAGGATCCAAATCAAATAGTTTCTTTAGGTATTCTGTTATAGAAGTTTGCTTAACCTAACTTTCTAGATCACCCATGGAGTCCTTTCATATACATACATACACATACACACACATATATGATTATATATGTGTATATATGATATACATGTATATTATTTTATACACACACACACACACACACACACACACACACACACACAGCTTTAGATAGTCTTGCACATTCCAGGCTGACTTCAAATGAAGTAAATAGCCAAGAGCAATCTTGAACTTCTGATTCTCCTGCAGCCAACCCCTGAACAATGATAGGTATGAATCATCATAGTATTTGCAGGGTTGGGATGGAGTGGACTGGGGATACAGGGCTAGACAAGCACTCCATGAACTGAGCTGTCACTCCAGCCCTAGAAATAATAGCTCAGCAGAACATTCATCTGATATGCTCAGTGGTAGAAATGGAATTTCTTTACCTTTCCTCCTCCTTTCTGACACACCAACTGACTGATCAGAAGACATCTTTCCGTCATAGGCAGAGCGAACATCATATATGCCTGCAGGAACACATAGAGTCCAGTGCGTGGTTAATGCCCTCCTGCATCCATTTGAAACTCATAACCATGTTTTACTCACATAGCTGGTCCTGGGGTATCAACAGGGCATAGAGAGAGACTCCCCACAGAAAGGAGAGGACAACATTTGAAAATGTTACTCTGAATACAGTTCACCTGTGCACTCTCCCGCTCTCTTCATTTTAAGGATTTAATTTTTTTATGTATATGTGTGTATATTGCATGTATGCATGTGCACCACATACCTGCAAGTACCTATGGAAGCCAGAAGGTGTCAAATCCATTGTGAGCAACCTGATTTTGGTGCTGAGAACCAAACCTGGGTCCTCATCTAGTCTTGGCATGATTGATCCTGATGATTCCCTAACCCCACTCCCTACTATTGGATCATGCCTCTGTCCAGTGTTGCTAAAGCCAGTTCCTTTAAAAAATTTTAGATTACATTTAATCTCTCCCCCCCCCCCGTGTGTGTGTGTGTGTGTGTGTGTGTGTGTGTGTGTGTGTGTGAGAGAGAGAGAGAGAGAGAGAGAGAGAGAGAGAGAGAGAGGAGGGAGACTCCCTGAATCTGTAGACAAATTTGTGAGAATCCCTGTCTCAAAAAATAAGTGACTCTGTTGGTAAAACAATTCTCATGGAAGTATTAGGACTTGAATTTGGATACTCAGGCATTCCGGTAAAACCCCTACAGTCAGTTAGTTGATAGCCTACAAGTTCAGTGAGAAATATTGTCTCAAAATTTTTAACAATAGGGCTGGAGAGATTGCTCAGTGGTTAGAGCACTGGCTGCTCTTACAGAGGTACTGAGTTCAATTTCCAGCAACCACATGGTGGCTCACAACCATCTGTAATGGGATCTGATGCCCTCTTCTGGTGTGTCTGAAGACAGCGATGGTGTACTCAAGCAGTAGAAGAAGACACCCCAAATCAACCTCTATTTATTACATACACATTTGCACACGTTCACAGTTACCTCCATACATGTACATGCATACATAAATAATAACAACATAAAATAATAATAACATAAAGACTAACTGAAGAAGACCACCTATGTTGTCTAGAGTTTATTTGCTGTGAAGAGATACCATAACCACAGTAACTCCTACAAAGGAAAACATTTAATTGGGACTAACTTAACAGGTCAGAGGTTTACTTCCTTATTGGCATGGTTAGGAGCATGGCAAACAGACAGACTTCATGCTGGAGAGGTTGCTGACTTCTACAACTGGATCTTCAAGCAGTGGGAAGAGAGTGCAGGTGGGCCTGGCGTGGGCTTCTGAAACCCCAAAGGCCCCCACCTGCCAGTGACACACTTCCCCAACAAGGCCACACCTTCCAACAGTGCCACTCCCTGTGAGCCTGCAGAGCCATTTTCATTCAAACATCACAACACCTAATGTTGTGACCTCTGGCCTCCACAAACATGAACACACCACAAAACAGAATCCACAAGAGTGGTTATTTCATTTCCTTGTGGCTCTGGTAGCTCTGGGATTTGGAGTAAGGGGGAATGGGTTTGGCTTAGTGAAATCTTGCTCCTCCCTGTTTGGTGTGGGCTCTCCACAGGGAGGCAGGAGGACCTCAGACTTGTTCTAGAAGGATTCTCACAGCAGAGCCTCCTCTGGGAGCATAACTCCACCACCTAGCGGTGAGTCAGCATGGAAAACACATACTAGGGTGTGGTTCTTAGTACCACAGCCTCTGTCTGGATTCACTTGACTGTCTGAATCCGAATTCTGGATTTTCTAGCCCCTCTTCCTGGCTGGACTCTGAGTATACATATTCTCCTAGGTACCTTACTGTAGGCTGCTGAAGGCTTGACCCAGACAACTCCGCTACTATCCCAGGCATACATTGCTTTGGTCAGTAAACACAGTTAGGGTTGACTTCTTAAGTGCTGCCGTGCTGTTGAATTTAAGTTGGCCATTGTTTTCCTTATAGATTTATTTGTATTTATTCATTTGTATATATGATGACACAGGTGGAGGTCAGAGGAAAACTTTTAGAGAGTCACTTCTCATGTTCCACCTTGTCTTTGAGGCAGTCTCTCTTATTTCTGGGGCTGCTCTGAGTATGCAAGCTTCCAGCTGGCTTCCTGTCCCCACCTCCCATCTCAAAGTAGGAGTTGGGGGCTGGGATTATAGATTCATGCCGCCAAGCTTAACCCATGTTTGCAGGTGACTTTGCAGGATCAAACTCAGCACCTCAGAGTTTCCATGGCAAACACTTTCACCTGCCATCTGGATGCTCCCATTTTTTTTTCTGTGACTCACTCACTTACTTATTCACTCATTCATTCATTCACTCACTCACTTTACATCCAGATTGCACCCTCCCCAGCCTCAACCTTACAACCACTTCTCCCTACTACCTACTCCCCTTCTCAGAGAAAGGTGAGGCCCCTTTGGGTACCAACCCTCCCTGGCACATCAAGTTGCAGCAGGACTAAATGTATCTTTCCCGCTGAAGTCAGATAAGGCAGCCCAGCTAAGAGAAAGTTATCCAAAGGCAGGTAACAGAGTCAGAGACAGCTCCTGCTCCAATTATTCGGGGACCCACGTGAAGACCAAGCTGCACATCTGCTACATATGTGTAGGAGGGGCCTAGGACCATCTCATGCATGCTCTTTGGTTGGTGGCCCAGTCTCTGTGAGCCTCCAGAAGCCCAAGTTAGTTGACTTTGTAGGTCTTCTTGTGGTGTCCTTGACCCCTCCAGCTCCCTCAATCCTTCCCACACCCCGCTCTTCCACAAGACTCTCTGAACTCTCTGTCTAATGTTTGGCTGTGGGTCTCTGCATCTGTTTCCATCAACTGTTGGATGAAGCCTCGCAGAATGCAGTTGTGCTAGGCTCCTGTTTGTAATCATAGCAAAGTATCATTAATAGTGTCAGGGGGTTGGCTCTCTCCCATGGGATGGGTCTTAAGTTGGGCCAGTCATTGGTTGGCCATTCCTTCTGCTCCATTTTTATCCCTGCCCATCTTGTAGGCAGGGCAGATTTTGGGTCAAGGGTTTTGTGGGTGGGATGGTGGTACTCTCTTGTCATTGGAAGCTGTAGCTCACCTTTTTTATGGTGGGGAAAAAAAAGTGTGTATTTAGAATTAGCCATCGGGACTCAGTTTAAATGATCACAATCTTGTTGGCAACATCCAGAGCATCATAATCAGGAGCTAAGCACATATACGCCTTCTTTCCATCAGGCCTTATCAGGGTATTGACTTTGGCCACATCAATGTCATAGAGTTTCTTCACAGCCTGTTTGATCTGGTGCTTGTTGGCCTTGACGTCCACAATGAACACAAGAGTGTTGTTGTCCTCTATTTTTTTTCATGGCTGACTTGGTGGTCAGTGGGAATTTGATGATAGCATAGTGGTCCAGTTTGTTTCTCCTGGGTGCACTCTTTCGAGGATATTTTGGCTGCCTCCGTAGCTGCAGGGTCTTGGGCCGGAAAGCAGATGACGTTTGGATCTTCTTTTTGAGGCTGTGGATGCCGTTCAGCACTGCCTTCTTAGCTCTCAAGGCCTTCGCTTTGGCTTCAGCTTCAGAAAAGGAAGGCGCTTCCTTCGCGGCTTTCAGCGACATCTTGACAAAAAGGTTGCTCCATGACTCACTTTTTAAAAGACCAAGTAAATACATTAAAAGAAAACCAAACCTGATGCTGTTGTGACTGAGACCTATAATCCTAGTTATTCTGGAAGCTGAGGTTGGAGGACCTCAGATTCAAGGCCGGCCTGGGCAATGTATCAATGGATCAAAACACATGGTGAAGAGGAAGAAGAGGAAAGTCAGAAACAAATTCTATAACATTATTAGAAATGGAAAACCCACTGGCCATTGTCACATGTTGAAGGCAGCTATAGCAAATAAAACAAAGAAGATACTGTTACATGATATATATGTGTGTGTGTGTGTGTGTGTGTGTGTGTGTGTGTGTGTGTGTGTGTGTGTGTGAAATCTCACTCGGATTTGGCTGAGTAGTAAAAGCTCAAATCTTCAGCAAAGAGTGAGAGACCAGCATCAAACAAAGGCTTTCTTGTCGGCATAATCAATAAGCCTAGGGCGAGGGTGCAGTACAAAGTGAATAGCTTTCTCACTGCATGCGGCGGGCGCACTGCCTCTGCCCTCGGAGCTTTCCGTCCTTGGAAAACACTGAGGAAGGCAAGGCTCTGGGCACCTCAGCACAAAACAGCCTGAGGAGTGGGGGATGCACCTAATTTAGGGGTTCTAGGATTTTTCTAAGATTTTTTTTTTGTTCCTCTCAATTTTTACTTTTGTCTTTTAAAAGATCGGTGACTCTGGCAGATCTAGAACTCATTTTGTAGACTAGGCTGGTCTTGTACTTACAATAATCCTCCTTTCTCTGCCTCCTGAGTACACGTGTAATTATTCCCTGAAAGGCTCTACTGTTGATGGGCATTTTGGAAGACTTGCTCTTCCCCCCATCCCTTGTCATAGATCTGCAGAGATCCATTTTGGGGCTACGTCTGGGAAGCCACAAGATGAGTTACTTGCACATGGGGTGATTTTTCTGGGTAGTAAGATATGAGTGTGCAAGCAGGTAGGAGAAGCCAGACTGTGGGCAGATGGCTCACAACTTCACTTGTGGCCAAAATACTCCCTCAGCAAGTTCATGGCCTCGGGTTTGTGCCAGGACCCATTGCTCCATGCAGTATTTACCCAGAGTGTTTCCAAAGAAGAAGAGGAAGAGAGAGAAAGAACGGAGTAAGGGTGTGTGTATGTGTGCGTGTGCACATGTGTATGGTGAGAGCTATGGACCACTCAGAACAGAATTGCATTAAATCTGAAAATCAAATAAGGAAGAACTTATTGATGTCTTAGAACACTACTAAGTATTCTAGCTTTATTGTTTTCTTAAGCAGGGTCTCATGTAGCCCAGGCTAGCCTCAAACTCATTACGTAGCTGAGGATGACCTTAAACAGAGCATGTGTCAATTCTTAGAATTCTTCCTAGGTTTCTCACCAGTGTGTTGCTGTTCTTAATATACAATCACTGACTGACTTTCATCAGACATATTCCCACTTCACACTTATTTCTTCTCTATTTTGCATGGTTGGGTGTGCACGTGCATATGGATATTCACATAGGTGGGTGCATGTGGATGCTCACTGTGGGAGCCAGAGGTTGTACCTGACATCTTCCTTGATCAATCTCCACCATATACATTGAGGCAGGGTCTCTCTTACCACCAGTTCAGCTTAGTCTAGTTACTCTGCCCTCCGAGAGCTGGGATAACAGGTAGCCACCAAGCCTGCCTGGCATAAATTTAGGTATGTCCTGGGGAACCCCCCCCCCTCCAGTGCTTATGCTTGTATGCCCAAGACTTTATTCACCATCTACCCAGTTCTTATATTATAGTTCACATTTTTAATGTTCTAGTAAACTGGTTTTTAAAATCTTCAACTTTTGACCATTTGTTTCTTGTATAGGGAGCTATAAATGCTTTCTGGAAACTGACCTTGAAGCCATATCCTTGCTAACCTCATTTACTCTAGCTTGTACATGTGTGTGCGTGTGCGTGTGAATTTTTACTGGATTTTCTACATAGTTGTATCACCTTCCAATAAGGACAATTCAACTCCTTTCCTCTGAGCCTGAAAAAAATGTCCTTTTTTTTTGTTGACCTTTACACCAGCCAAACCTTTGCTACAGGGCCAGGCACAACATCCAACACTTGTAATCCTGGTCTGTGGGAGTGGAAGCAGAGAGATCAGGAGTTCAAGGTCATCCTCAGGCACTTGGAGAACCGGAGGCCAGCCTGAGGACACTTGAGAGCCAGACCTCCCCAAAAAATAAAACAAAAGCCAAGTGTGGAGACGGGTGCCTTTAATCCCAGCACTGTGGAGGCAGAGGCAGGCAGATCTCTGAGATCAAGGCATTCCTGGTCTATATAGTGGGTTTTAGGACAACCCAGGGCTATATAGAGAGACCCTGGCCTTAAAAACATTTAGTACCATGCTAAACAAACATGGTAAGACTGGAATGTTCACACTCTTTCTGATATGCATCAGAAAGTGTTTTTGTTTTCGACACGAAGTTTGACATTTGTTGTGGGATTTTTGAAGATAATCTTTACCAGGCTGAGGATGTGCTTTCTGTCTCACTGGGATGAGAGAACACAATGTTTTTGTTGTTGCTGTTGTTGTTGTTGTTTGTTTGTTTGTTTGAATTAATCTGATGATCACACAGCTTTAAAAAAATTTTTTTTAGTTTGTTTATGTGGTGAAAGTTCCTTAGCTCCTAATGTTTAACCAAACTTCCCTACCTGAAATAGACCCCATTTATTCACGACGTACCGCTTATTTTATTGTTGTGTCGTATTGCTGTATTGCTAAAATTTTGTTTAGATATTGGAAGGGTGCTAAGGAAGATGACTCAGTAATGTAAAAAAGCATTACCTGAGTTTAGATCTCCAGACCACACGTAAAGACATGCATCTGTAATCATACATGTCAAAGACACGAGCCCTTCTGGAAGCTTGTGAGTCAACTAGCCTGGTATACTCAACAGTGAACAAGAGACCTGCCTCGAACCAAGTGGAGGGCAAGGACTGACACCTGAGGTTGCCCTCTGACCTCAGAGGATGTGTGGATGTGTGCAACAGCACCGTGTACCCACACCCAGTCATTAACACACAAACACACAAACGTAGAAGGAACCGTACACTCATGTCAGTGAATGGTACTGGTCTGTAGCTTTTTAAATTTTTTTCTAATGTTTTAGTCTAGTTTGGGAGTTAGAATAACGTTGACCTCTATATTGGTCACTTTTCTGTTGCTGTGGTAAATGTCCTAGCCAGAAGCAACTTACAGAAGAGAGTATTTAATTTTCTTGATAGTTCCAGAGGGATGAGAATTCATCGTGGCAGAGAAGGAAGGGAGCAGACAGCAGGCAGTGGGCAAGGAAACAGGAACAAGAAGCTGAGAGATCACGTCTCCAAATATGAACACAAAGTAGAAAAAATAAGGGAGAAAGATACCCTTGAAGTCCACTCCCGGTGGCCTCTCCAGCAAGGCTACACCTCCCAAACCTCTCCAGACAGTGCTGCCAGTCAAGGATGTTATCCTCAGACACAGGAGCCTGGGGCAGACGTTTCTCAGCCAAGTGACCACAATCTCTAAGCATGAAATGGAAAGAGTTATTTCTTACTCAATTTCTGGAAGGATTTTGTAGAATCATTCTTTTCATTCTTTTCTTTTTTTTTGAGAAAAGGAACATATTTATTTTTAATTTATGTGTGTGTTGTGTGCATGTAAGTATGTGCACCATTTGTCCTTGGTGCTCTCAGAGATCATAGGAGGACATCAGATCTCCTAGCACTGGGGTTACAGATGGTCGAGATCATGCTCCTGCTGGAAATTGAAGGTGAGACCTGTGCAAGAGCAGCTAGTGCTCTTAACTGCCGAGCCATCTCTTCAGCCAAACTTGTTATTTTGTTTTAAGTATTTGCTTGTATAACCCCAATGTTTCCTAGAATTAACCACTGAAGCCCTGTGTATCTAAAATTTCCTTTGAAAATTTAAAAGTATGTGTGGAGTTCTATTAACAAGCATGAGGCTATTCTGTTCATCTACTTCTTCTTTAATGGGTTTTTAACAACTTGTATATTTTAAATAATTAGCTCATTTAATCTAAGTAGCAAATGTGTTGGACAAAATTACTCGTAATTTACATGTATTAACCTTTTGAGGGGGAGGGTGAAATGGGCTGGTCTTAAAGTTGTGTCCCTCCGCCCTCTATCCTCTGAGTGTCCTATTCACGTGGACCTGCCACCATTCCCCGCCCCTGTCTTATTTTCTAAGACTGACTGTTGTCCAGTAAAAGAAACATGAGATCTTCAGAGGAACAGCTGGTTCTATACCTGAAGGAACACATTAAAGACATGCAACAGCTCCTGGTGGTCAGAAGTTTGAGCAACAAAACTTAAGTAGAATTGTATTATAACCTGGAGTATAAAATGAATGTTGACTGCATAAGTGAAGGATGATATGTAAATCTCAAAGATGGAAAAATATCACATGGTTTATATAGATATTCTGCTATCAAGGAGGCAGGGATTTTTATACAGTACTCATGGGAATGTAAATCAATATAGTTCCTTGTAAATGTAACACTTGTATATCCCAAGACACAGTAATTTACATCTCTGGATATATAAGCTATAGAAATTCTTACCCAAGTATACAGGAATGCTTCTAATAGAAGAAAAAGACAGAGCTAAGTATGGCACACTCCTTTAATCTCAGCACTCAGGAGGCAGAGGTGACCAGCTATCTGTGAGTTCTGGGATAGCCTGGTCTTCAAAGCAAGTTCCAAGTCATCCAGGGCTACTCCGTGAGACCCTGTAATAAGAGAGGTGTTGGGGAAGAGAATGTGCTTCCTATGCAAAGTCCAGGGAAAATAGAGAAGTTCATACTGTGGAATAAGACAGGATGATTGGCAGACTGCGGTGATGCTCTGCCCCATGGATGATGCTTAGACTCTACCAACTGAAACACACAAAGATACACAAGGACACTTAGACACAGCCAATTGAAACACACAAAGATACACAAGGACACTTAGACCAACCGAAGCACAGAAAGCTACACAATGACTCTCAGACAGCACCAACTGAAACACACAAAACTACGCAATGACAAATGACTATTACATGCATTCCACAGAACCAACTCAATTCAAGCAATCCATGTTGTGGACTCACACAGATTGATAACATACAAGATAAAGAGGCTGGGGAGACAGCGCAGAAGATACCACGCTTATCATGCAACATGGAGACATGAGTTTTAATCTCTAGAACACGCACAAAGCTGGACAAAGCAACAAAGACTGGTTCTATAACACCAGCATTTCTATGATGAGATGAGAGGCAGAAATTATTTTAGTTTTTTAAAAAATGAGACCGAAGAGATAGCACAACATTTAAGACTGTTTGCTGCTCTTCTAGGAGATCTGAATTTGATTCTTAGCACCCCACTAGGTGCTCAGAGATCCAATGCCCTTTTCTGGCTTTTGTGGGCACCCTCATACACAACTTACATGAATGCATACACACACACACACACACACACACACACACACAAATAAAATAAATCTAAAAAATAAAAAATAGGAGGTGAAGATCAGCTGAGAATGTAGCTTATTGGTAGAATGCTCGCTTAGCATGTTTCCGAGTTCAACCCCCAGCACAGGAAAATACCACAGTCAGGATCAGGGGCTATTTATTGATTGTTAACCAGGAGGCAGAATGTTGACATGTTTGGAGTACAAAAAAGCAGGTTAAAGTTCAAGTGTCTGAAATAATTACACTGTTCGTTTTAAAATTTACTTGTATCCTTTTGCCTGCATAAAATATTTTTAAAATACCAAATAATTAAAATGACAAGGCCAAGCATGGTAGCACATGCCTTTGATCCCAGCACTCAAGAAGCAAAGGCAGGTTGATCTCTTTGAGTTCAAGGTCAGCCTGGTCTATATAGTCCAGACCAGCCAGAGCTACATGATGAGACTCCATCTCAAACAAACTGTTAGCATGCCACACACTCTGTTCTTGTTTCCCACCATGATGTCCTGGAGATTGCTTCGTCCATTAGCCATGCGTCTACCTGATTCTCTCTAATGGCTACATGGTATTTGCTATCCTTCCTCCTTCATGATGGATGCATCTACTCTATAAACAATGTTGTAATTACTGCTACTAATTACACATCTTGAAATAGTGTATCTGCATGATCACATTCTGGACATGGAACTACTGGGGCAAAAATGTGCACATTGCAATTCTGAATGGATGGTTAGTCTATTTGGTCGGCTTCAGACAAGGCAGTAGTGAGGAACAGTAACAGTCATGGGGTTTTCCCCCATGTGACATCTTCCAACACATTTGGGAACCTGTGCCCATCTGCTGTTATCATGCCATGTATTTGGAACACAGTAGATGTGAAAATGGGGTGAGGGTGACCATGCAGGTCTTGTTACCCAGGCCTGATGGCTACCTGTTCCTTAGCAAACCTAAAGTCATAGTAGAACTTTTACCTGTCCCCAGAGGGTGAGACCAGCTAGCCAGACTTTAAGTCCTTCTTTTGTTGTAGTGGCCCTGAGGCTTCTGGGACAGGCTTACCACACAGTGCTAGCTAGCCCTGTCTGGGCAACAAGCACAGGCAACCTGGAGAAACGTTTCAGGGTGGGGTGGGGGTGGGGGTGGGGGCAGGACAAAAGTCAGCTGAATGGGGCAGCCTTGGAACTGGGAGTTTGATTACAAATCAGGATCCATTGCAGAGCAATTAAAGCTGTGTGTGGCTTTCCTTTTTTTTTTTTTTTTTTTTTTTTAGTTTTGTAATTATATTTATGTACAGAAAACTTAGTGTATGTTTAACCCAGTTTAATGGCGAGTTCTTTAGCCAGCATGGCAATGTGAGCCACAGATTTAGGACCCAGAACGTTGCCTCCCCAGTAGCGGTGGATCTTGTCATCTCTGTCATAGTTGGTTCTAGTAGCTTCCACCAGCTTAGCCAGAGCACCCTTGTGTTCCGAGTTAACCTGTATGAAGGCAACAGTGGTGCATGTCTTCCTGTAGACCAGGCACCCCAGCCTGGCCTTTCCCTTGATGTTGCAGTAGCCCCCTAGCCCCCGTCTTTCAACACCGGGCAGGCAGGAAAACCACCAGCTCGATGGGGTCTACATCAAGGGCAATCACCACCAGCTGAGCCTTCTGGTTCTCCACCGGGTGGTGACTGTATTGACTCCTGCTCAGAGGACAGGTGGTCACAGTTAAGACGTCCCCTTTGCCAGCAGCTTTCTTCTCAGCACAGGTCAATTGCCTTTGCTTCTTCTCTTGCTTTGTCTCTGGTCTGTACCTGTGGGCAAGCTTAAGCAGCTGGGTAGGGCCTGTCCAGGGCCTGGGTGAACTGGTTAATGGCAGGAAGTACTTTGAGCTGCTTATAGAGGATGGCTCTTTGCTGGTGTAGGTGGATGTAGCGTGGCCATTTGATAAGACATGTTAGATCTCTTTTGGGCTGGATGTCCTGCCCAATGACGAAGTTCTTGGGCCTTTTCTTAAAGAATTGACCACCTTTTTAGCCTCCTATTTTTTAACAACCAGGGGTTGGGGGGAGGTGGGCACCTTCTTCCCCTTGGCGTTCTTTCCTTTGGGCATCTTGCTCGGCTGGAGGAGAGAGCATGGCTTTCCTTGTTCTTAACAGGTTCTGGTGACACACACCCAGTCGACAGGCTTTGTTTTTCTTGTAGGAAGGAGGTATGATTCCCTGATCCCTCTTCAGGATTCTCTCCCAGGAGTCATGATGTAAGACAGAGCAAGGGCCCAAAATTTAAGAGCCTATGAAAAAAACCCAAGATAACCTCAATTCTCAAGATAAATGCTTTAACAGGTTTTTTTTTTTTTTTTTTTTTTTTTTTTTTTTTTAATTTATGAATGTTCCTGAATGTAGTGGCTCTGAGCCTAGTACACAGGAGGAAGAGGCAGGCAAATCTATATGAATTTAAGGCTAGCCTGGTCTATAAAGTGAACTCTATATATGCAGTGAAATTCTATCTCCAAAGAAAAAAAAGGAAGAAAGGACGAAAGAAAGAAAGAAAGAAAGAAAGGAAGGAAGAAAGAAAGAAAGAAGGGAGGGAGGAAGGAAGGAAAAAAGAAAGAAAGGAAGGAAGGAAGAAGGAAGGAAAGTGAGGGGGTTGTGGGAGGGAGGGAGGGAGGAAGGGAGGAAGAAATAGAGAAAAAGAGAGAAAAAATATGTTCCCATGGAGGCCAGAGAGGGTATGGGATTCTTTGGAGCTGAAGTTAGAGGTGGTTGTGAGCTGCTTGCTGGGACCTGAACTTTTGCTTTGGAAGAGCAATGAAGGGTCTTAGCAATTATCCATCTAGACCCAGTATAAATACATTTTCCTTCTTGAAAATATTACAAGTTTTATTCTCAATTCACCAGATGGTGGCTTTATCCAGAAATCAAGAATATGTTTATCAGTCCAAATAAAAGATCTCACAAAAGAGATGACAGTGTGTGTGCACACACCCATCAATTGCCAGGCAGGCCAGCAGTTACCTCTACCTTAGAAGGGTTCCAAAGCCACTACCCTTTCCAAACCAGAGGAAAAGAGGAAGAGGCTCAGGGGAGTGGGCACGGAATCAGCCATGTCTTTATTACAAGATCGTGAGGTGACAGAATTGATGAGAGGTGGAGAGAAACACAATAAACTCATAAGTCAATAAAGTAAATAGTAAATTTCAAGATAAATACTTTAATTGTCTTCCACAACTCAGAATTAGTGTTAGGTCCAGAATGAACAAAATAGAAAACGCTTAAATAAAAACTTTATTTTTTTTTTTTTGTGCAGCTTCCCAATGCTGTCTTACTAATAATGACTTTTGTTTCAATAAAATATGATTTATAAAAACAACTGGAGATGAGCTAGAGCTGGCTCGGTGGTGAAGAGCACTGGCTGCTCTTGCAGAGGACCAGGGTTGGGCTGTCAGCATATACATGGCTCTTCACAAACCTCCGAATCTCCAATTCCAGAGAATGGGCACTCGCCTGTCCTCCACAGGCATTGCATACACATATACATACACACACACACACACACACACACACACACACACACACACACGCATAAAGCAAAATAAATCCTTTTTAAAGTCGTCTATTCACTCACCCAAACCACCCAGTAAAATGTTTTGGCTTTTTTTCCCCACTTTTATTTAAAATCGCAATGAAATGTGTATAATATGAATTTACAACACTTCAAAAATATTCAGCATTTAGACGCGCATTCACACGGTGCGACGATATAAGGTTTTCAAATATTACATCATTATATATTGTGGCTGGGTTTCAGATAGTTTTTCATACTTCGACCACCTAACCCCATTAGACCAGACCTCTGCCCTGGTGCCTCTTGTCCTTGGCCCCTCTCAAGTTTCCCCCTTGGAGATGTGGTTCCTTGAAGATGTAGAAGTTACGTGTCCGCGGAGGAGGTGGCCCCAGCAGTCCCCTTCAGTCCGCTCGCATCCATCCCCAGCCGGGCACACCTGGTGGACACGCCCTCTACCTGCCCAGGGCCACCTGGCGGACCACGCTCAGCGCCGGGCGTTCCGGGCTCGGGTCCCTGCGGGCCAATGGGGAGGCGGCTCTGGGCACCAGCCGCGTCCCTCCCGAGTGGCCAATGAGAGCACGGCATGCAAATGAGCAGGTGCGGTGGCGGCCGGCCCGTTGCCTCTGCCCCGCTCCCGAGATGTTAGAGGCGCGCTGGGCGGCCGCGGAGCAGACTGCTGGGCTCTGAGATCCGAGCTCCGCTCTCCCGCCATGGTCCCCGCTCCGCCCCCCGCCGCCTCCTTCACGCCCGCCGAGGTCCAGCGGCGCCTGGCGGCCGGTGCCTGCTGGGTCCGCCGCGGGGCCAGCCTCTACGACCTCACCGGCTTCGTGCGGCATCATCCGGGGGGCGAGCAGCTGCTGCTGGAGCGGGCTGGCCAGGACATCAGTGCTGACCTGGATGGGCCGCCTCACAGACACTCGGACAACGCCCGCCGCTGGCTGGAGCAGTACTATGTAGGCGAACTGCGAGCGGACCCGCAGGTACCAGGGGGGCCCGTTACACCCCGCTCCCTGCCTCTCACCCCTCCCCCAGTCCGCCACTTCTGAAAGCCCAGATCACCTGCCCCTCTAGGAGAAGGCAAGGTGACAGTCACCGCCCTCACTTCCCTCCGTTTTCCCAGTTTCTCTCCAGGTAACAGATCACTGCCCTCCTGTTCCCTCCATTCCCTAGCCCCCTATTACCCCTTCCTATCAAGCCAGGAGCTTCCTCTTTCCGCGCTACCCCTGACCCGGCTGCATCCTCCCTCCAACAAGTCCCTTCTGCAACCCCCTGCCAACCGACTCCTGTTTCTGGCTCCAGCCATTACCACCACCCTTTCTCTCCTCTCTCCCTTTTCCTTTATTAGACTTTCTGGTTTCCTTTATTGCTTTAATAATAGGCTCCTAGGCTCACCTGGCCGCAGCTCCCCATTCCCACAGCTCTTTTGGTTCAAGGAGGCACAAATCCAAAGCTCTGCTACCTCCACGGGCTCCTGTGGGTTGGTGGAGGACCTGGACCTGGTTTTATCTCCGTCCTAAACAGTGTTGAGTGTGAAAGAGTGATATAAAATACAGCAGCCAGCTTGCTAAGGAGAAGCGATACTTCTAACCCAGCCTATGAGAAGCGGTGTGGTACAGGCTCATCTTGGATTTTTACCTTCAACCCACCCTGAGTGTTATTCTCATTTCAGGACGTGAAAACAAAGGTTCAGTGAAGTTCTATCAATGTCAGAGGTCAAACAACTAGGTAGTACAAAAATCAAGTGTTTCTTACTCCAGAGTCAAAGTCAGCTCCATTCTAAGGATCCAAGGGCTGGGCACACAGTCCTTATCCACTGAGCTCTTGGTAGTGTCGGGTTGGAGCCAAGCTAAGTCCTTGTTCCCAAGCCTGGCAGCAGGACTGGTGACAGTAAGGCCATCGTGATTAGGTATGTGAGGCAATGGTTTTTCCTTGTTGCTCACTTTCTTTTAAATCTTTAGATGAAAGGACATGCCATTCACTGTTCTAGGAGATTCCTCTTGTCCATCTCGCCTAATCTCTCTCTTACCCCGTCACTTACTCGGTTCTTAAACGGAATGACAACACTGTTCTAGGCACCAACAGACAGTGAGCAGAAAACGGTTACCATTTTCATGAATAGAACGTGTTAATGGGGAGGGAAAGGCACCTTACTACTGACATGGCAATTATTTAATCACATACATTAATATTTGTATTTAATCACATCCATTAATATTTGTAATATTTGCATACTGAGTCTCGGGGAAAGTTTTGGAGAGCAGGTTCAGTAAGAGCTACCTTGAAGAAAGAGACATTTTCACCAACAGCCAATTGAAGACAGAGCTTAGTCAAAGTGGTAAGAAGAACATTCCAGACAGAGAGAGGAGTGTGTGTGTGTGTGTGTGCATGTGCCACAGTCAAGAGACAGCAATGGAACTAAGGTGACCAAGGGGCTGGCAGACAGGGAAGAGTTAGGAGCTAGAAGTCACTGGGACTTGATCACATGAGCCTCAAAGGTTGTGGTTGGGGGGTTGTGAGGCCAAAGGACTTACACTGGAGAGTGGTGAGGAAGGATTTGCATCTTCGGGACAGTATCCTTGCTCCAGTGACAAGAAGAAGTGGAGGGAACCCCAGTGGATGTAAGGAGACCAGAGGCAAGTCAGCTGCGTAGCTCAGTCGTCATGACCAGAAGGAAAAGGAGATTTCATAAGAGAAGATCTGAGAGATTTCATAAAGCAACCAGACTGGCCTTCCACAATAGGAGTCCAGAACAACACAGGAAGCTGGTGTTTAGTGTCAGGTCTTGCTAAAGGAACAGAAAGCTTAACCTTGACTGTGAGAAAAATCCTACAGACATCAGCAAGCAGTTGGGATCGGAACACTGGAGAGGCCAGGCCTGTGAGGGCGCATGGGCCTGCCCTGCATTGTAATTGTGTTCTGCAGACAGGAGCCGGAGGGTGTGGTCTCTCTACTCAGTACCATTCTGAATGTCACTCCCTCCTGGAGTTGAATGGCCCCACCTTCCTGCTTTGCAACCACCAAGCGTTAGGATTTAGTTTTGTTTCACCTTGGTCTGCCTGACCCCCAGGGTCAGAGAGAGAGAGGCAAAGCCAGTTCACCTTAGCTTCCTATACCTGCTCTTTACCTGTTATATCCATGAGTCCCAGAGTGGTCACGATGCAAACATCCAGAATTCTGGGCCCCAACCGAGGGGTACAGAGAAAACTAAAATCTAAGAGTACATCTCCAATCCTACAGACCAGATCTTGCCAGCAACCAGTCATTCTGTGTTCTAGTTTCCCGTTGCTCTGTTAGCAGTGTTCAAATGTAGATAGTACAAGATTCTCCTTATTTTAGCTTATTTTTTTGGGGGGGGGTGGTTGGTTTGGTTTTTGTTTTGTTTTGTGTGATACCTTGCTATATAGGTCAGGCGGTCAGACTAGTCTCAAACTTGAGATCCCTCTGCCTGGGCCTCACGAGTGATGGCATCACAGGCATGCACAGGTCTTTACCAGACAAGGTCACTTTAAATTGAAGGAGACAGTTGGTCAAAGGAGAAACTGGGGGGCAGGGTGTCCATTAAAAGGGATGACTAGGTAAGTCCCTTAACAACTTCCACATTACCTTCTCAACCTCCCTCCTCTCCTGCTGAACCAGGGGTGCTGATACCCTGGGGGTTGAGAGCCCTCTCCTGATGTGTGAGGAGCAGAAAGAAAGTGCTAAGAAGTAGCCCTGTTTCCCCTCCCCTAGGGACCCTTTTCCAGCCTAATCGTTAAGTGGGAGCACTCTGTATCTTCTTCCATTAAGAAGGCCCACCCTACCTTTTCCCCTGTTCCCTACTTTGCCACACCCCTATATACACACTCACACACACATTCACACTCACACAAAGGCACACACAGAGAACAAGTCAGACTCGTTTGAGCTAACATACTGTGGGGTAGGGGAGATGAAAGATCTGCGGCTGATCGGGAAGCTATCACACTATCCCTGGCTGCCAGAGGCCAGTGGGATTAAGCCCCTTAGTCTAAGCACGGACAGAAGAGTTCTCCCAACTGTGGACATGAAGCCCTGTTGTGAGCACCACTTCCAAAAAGAACCAGGGCCGGTGAATGGCTCAGTGGGTAAGGGCGCTTGCCACCAAACATAATGACCTACCTGAGCTGGATTCCTGGAATCCATACAGAGGAAGGAGAGAGCTGACCCCTGCCTCTGACCTACCCCCGTAGACTCTGCACAGACATACAATAAAGCAAATAATGTAAAGAGAGAAACAGACAAGGAAGGGATTTTGTAACTAACCCTCCTCCTAAGAGTTATGTTCCCTAGACTTTGGTCACTTGTGAGTCACTGACACCACTTGAGTTATTATATTGGATAGACTCACCTTTTATTTTAGCATTTACTGACCCTAGGTGATAATACCAATGGAATCATGGGTCTTTTTGTTTTGTTTTTGTGGTGGTTTTGTTTTGTTTTGTTTTTACGCCAGGTCTTTCTATGTTGTCCTGGGTGCCCTGGAACTCAGTGTGCAGAACAGTCTAGCCTCAGAGTCACATAGATCCACTTGCTTTTGCCTCCAAGGTTCTGGTATTAAAGATATACTCCATCACACCCAGCCTTAAATATACTTTACAATAAATATAAATTGGGGGGGGGGGTAGAGACAGGTATCATGTGGCCCGGCCTGGCCTCAGATTCACTATGTAGCAGAAGATGACCATGAACTTCTGGTCTTCCCACTTCTGCTACCCAGGCGCTGAAATTACAGACATGTGCACTCCGTTTATGCGGTGCTGGGGACCAGCCCTGTGCGTGCTAGGCAGGCAGTGTGCTCCGTTGAGCTAGATTCCCGCTCCCAAACTTAAAATGAGAAAAATTTTCTTCTATCTTCTAAAACCACCATGGGATCCACTTGGACTACACTATAGGAAACAGTGAAATGAGACTTCTTAAGCCTAGGATTCTGTGGGACATCTCCTGAGACTAGTGAAAGAGATGAAATTGCATACACACACACACACACACACACACACACACACACACACACACATATGTTTTTCTGGTGAGAGTTATGGCTTTCATCACGGCCCAAATCAGGGCCTTTGCAAACCACAAACCTGACACTAACTGTCAGAAAGAGACCTGTGTTTTTCCTACATTGTATCACAGATCCAACTGTAGCACTGAGGTTGGCATATATCTGACAGACTTGAGGCCATGACCCAGTCACATTGGATGTGTCCCTGAGTAGTTAAGAACTCCACAGTTCCTGCCATCTGCGGTTCTGCTAGGCTTTGCAATATAGGCTCAGAGTGTCAGGGTCTGAGTGATTCAATGGAAAGAGACTCTAGATGCAGGAAGCCCTGGGGCCCCCTCCCTTCTGTAAAGCCTTGGAACACCTCCAGCACAGTCCTAGTTGGAGAACTGGAACTCTATCTCCACTTGCATCCTGAAGTGGAGATGAGAAGTCGGCTTGCTGAAATCCATCGTCAAGAGCTTCCCAGGAGGGCCTGCCTAGCCCAGTGAAGGTCACCATCCTTTTCTACCAAGCAAATCTTGTACCACCAGCAAATCTTACCTCGAGGATGAAACCAGGGACAGCTAGTAGCACATCTGTAGGCCCAGCCACTGATCCCACACACAGATCACAAGAGTGCTTGCTGGTATCTCTTCAGACTGGATTTGAGAGCAAGAACTGAGGAAGATCAGAAATGGGACTCTTGGGAGTCCTGGAAGCACATGAGAGTTTACTTCCTTTGGAAACATTGCCAGGAAATGCCCCCAAACCAACGCCTGAGTAGCACTTGTCATCCTTGCTAGCTTTGCTGTTTGGTGTCTCACCTCCAGAGTATGACACATAGTGTTAGCCCCCATGGAGTTTTTGTTTATTTAGACAATTAATATGTTCCCCCATTGCCTCTACCACCTACCTTGCTATTGAAGCAGCCTTTGCCAGAGTCTTCTGAGTCTTAGCTTCCCTAGCTCTGGCAGTTGGTTCTCAACCCCTCTTTGCTGGCCTGGCTGCAGTCTTGAGGCTGATCCCTGCTGGGTCCTCTCTACTACTGTTCCTCCCTTGGATACCTGATCCTTTTGGTTTCCTGCCTGAATTCATTTTTTATTGCTACTGTAACAAAATGCCACAGGCGGAGATTTAAAGCAACAAGGATGTATCCTCTTACCTTTCTGGAGGTCAGAGGAGGGACATGAGTTGACAGGGTGGTGTTTTTTCTAGAGTTTCTAGAAGTTTCTGTCTTGCCTTTTCAGTCTGCCAGGGATAACCTGTGTTCCCTGAGTGACCCCTAGCCAGTGTCTGACTGCTGTAGCTTCAGCTCCGTCATCACATCTCCAGCTGATTCTTCTGTCTCAGTCTACCAGTTACAAATGCTTTTAGGGTTCTCTTGGGCACACCCAGATAATCCTAGATGGTCTCCCCAATCCAAGATTCTTAACCGACATCTGCAGAGTCCTTTTGACAAGTAAAGTAATGTAGTCACAGGCTTCAGACCCTTGCTCACCACCTCTGAGTCTCCGTTGCTGCATTCTCTTGCTTTTCTTCTGCCAGCAAAGTAGCAAAGGCTGACGACAACCCAGGTCTTAACCCAGTGGGTTTCAGCAAACCAGCTCCTTATCCCCACTCCACAGTGGAAGTGGAGGTTACCAGCTCTCCAAGGTTTCAGCTCAAACTTCCATATTCCGTTGTGCTGGAGAGATGTTCCAGGGCTTTACAGTATGGAGGGGACCCCAGGGCTTTCTGCAAGGCAAACCCTTTTTATTTTAACCCAGGCAAACGCTTCTATTGCTATGACCCGGAGGAAGATGTCAGACTCTTCCAAAGCCTGCATTGAGCTCTTGTCTCCTGTGTCTGTCCTAACCTCTGTCACTACCAGATGCTCTCTTCTTCCTGCCTCTGAGTTTCCCCTGAAAGGCTCCATGCTCTCTGCAGGGTGGCTTCCATCACTCAATATCCCCGCTGGGGATACTCAGTGTTCTCATCTCTAACCACAGCTAATCTCTGGTGTTTACTCTGACCTAGAGGATCCAAGCTGAAGGGGAAATGGTGAGTGACTGGAAATTAAAAAGTAGGAGTCTTGACAGATGACGTGCTGGTCCTCGGTGTCCTTTCCAGACAACCTCCCCTACTAAGACCCTGCTTTGGCCAGGGTCCCATCATGCTCATTACTGCAGCAGGCTCCTGGGCAGGTCCCTTCAGTGAACCCCATTGCCTGTGACACTCTCAAATGAGAGCTTATGTGAGGCAGTCTTCATTGGCTTCTCATGGATCTCTCATGGGTTCTCTTACCTCTTTCTCTACAACAGCCCCTTTCCTTCTCTCAAGCCCTCACAGTGTTTTCCCTAGACTACTTCACAGCTTTTACAACATTCTTCTCTCAAGGTTCCTTCACTGCCCACCTTGTCTATGAAACTGCGAGCTCTGTGAGGCCAGCACTTATCTAACTCACCTGGGTTTCATTTGGATGCATGGCTCTTGCCAACAGGGACTAAGAGAGGATTTGAACAAGCTACTGAATGGGCTGTGTGCATCACTGAAAAGATAATAATTCAAAAAATAAAATGTATGAAAAGTATCTCCTGCTTATTAGCTAGTCGGGTTGGAGACAGGAGGCAGGGTTAGTAAGTTCCTTGTTTCTGCCTTTGCCCTCCATTTGTTTCAGCCAGAACGACTGGAACATACTCCTGCCCCAGATACTGCTGTGCACCTCTCCTTGAACTTCTTACAAGGGATAAAAGTGAAGCTGACCACAGGAAAGAGCAATAGAGCCGATGTGGTGCACACCTGGAGTCCCGGTGCTTGGGAAACTAACACAGGAGGATAGAGTTCAAGGCCAGCATTGGCTGTGTAGATTGATCGTATTTCAATGAGAGAGAGAAAAAAACACCCAAACCTTCCAACAACAGTCAATTGATTCTGGATGCAGTGTTGTGTCCTATAATCCCAGCACTTTGGAGGCAGAGACAGAAAGACTGCCACAAGTTCAAGGCCAGGGGAAGCAATTGGGAAACCGCTTTGGTCATGGGATGTAAATGGTCCCCCGGTGGCTCTTAATGCCTGGATGACATGCATAGGTGGGACAGGTTGCCTATATCTCTATTTACCTCTTCTGATGATTTGCCATACAAATTTCTCTAGGGCTTCCAGTCTCTAGGGATATCTCTCTCTCTCTCTCTCTCTCTCTCTCTCTCTCTCTCTCTCTCTCTCTCTCTCTCCCCTCCTCCTCCTCCTCCTCCTCCTCCTCTGTCTCTATGTGTGTGCATATGTATCTCTGTCTCTCCCCTCTCTCTGAGAGTTCTTCGTATCTTATATGTATGAGTATTTTGTCTCTGTGTGTATGTGCATGTGCGCTACATGCATGCCTGGTACCCACAGAGGTCAGAAGAAGGGGTCAGATTCCCTGCTACTGGAGTTACAGACATGCAGATGTGTGTGATAGGAATTGATTCCAGGTCCTCTGGAAGAGCAGCCACTGCTGAACCATCTTCCAGCCACCAGGTAGTGGCTCTCAGTCTTCTCTAACTGCCACCCATCTAAGGTGGGCAGACAACTTTATCACTCTTTCTACCTGTTCTTCTCTGCACTAGAAAAAAAAATATTCTGTCAATAATAAAAAGGGGTGTGGACAACAAGCCCACAGTGCTCAAAACACTTGAAACGCTTATATGAAGCCCAGATTTGGTGTTTTATACTGAGGAGCACTTGTCCAATGCATAATTACAGGAATACTTTGGTTTCCTATTTTGACAATATATAGCATAACATTTAAATAGTAGTATCAGATAAATCAGTTTCAGGAGTATTTGTTTTGATATATTTGAACTACAGTGTATACAAGAGGCCTTAACAGTCTGTTATGGGAAAGCTAGTAGAAATCCCATTGTTACAAGTAGAGTGAACCAGACAATTGACAACATATCTAGTTGATAATTACCTAAGTGAATTAGTCATAATTTCTTCTTGCACAGGAAAAGGAGGTAGGATTTTGTTTTTTGCATCTTTCCCTGTCTGGTAGGCCTCCTCAGTATTGCTCAACATTGCATGAGGTGGAGATTTCCTAATGGAAAATGAATCAGACTTTGGGGGAGCATATTTCTTTAAACGTCTGGTTTTGGTTTATGAGTTCAAATACTACAACTCCCTCACTTGTTTCTGGTGGTCCCTGTTCATATGTAATCATGAAAATATAAAACTGGGATGCATCTCAGTTTGTAGAGTAACTTGCCTGGCATGCAAGAGGGACTAGGTTTGATTACTATAAGCCCAGCATGGTGGTGCATGCCTATAATTCTAGCACTGCAACAGGGGGGAGATAGAGGCAGGAAGATCTCCCTCTCTCTCTCTCTCTCTTCAAAAAAAACAATTGGGGTTTTTGTCATGGTAGTTGGTGTTTGTTTTTGTCTTAGGGTTTTACTGCTGTGAACAGATGCCATGAACAAGTCAAGTCTTATAAGGACAGCGTTTCATTGGGGCTGGCTTACAGGTTCAGAAATTCAGTCTTTTACCATCAAGGCAGGAGCATGGCAGCATCTAGGCAGACATGGTGCAAGAGGAGCTACATCTTCATCTGAAGGCTGCTAGCAGAATACTGACTTCCAGACAGCTGAGAGTCTTAAAGCCCACACACACACAGTGACACACCTACTCCAACAGGGCCACACCTTCTAATAGTGTCACTCCCTGGGCCAAGCATATACAAACCAAAACAGGTTTTAAAGGGTTTTTTTTTTTTTTGTTTTGTTTTGTTTTGTTGTTGTTGTTTTGAGACAGAGTTCATATTGCCAAATCTCACCTTTAACTCCTAACCCTAGCTTTTACCTGCCAAGCACTGATGTTATGGTTGTGCTAAGTTACCATACATGGGTCCACTGTTTGTTTTGTTGCTGTTTTGGGGGGTACAGTCTCTCCATAAAGCCCAAAGTAAGCTCAAACTCAAAATCCTCCTCCTCAGTCTCTCATGGGTTGGGATTACAAGCACATGATGCCACATTCTGATTATTAAATTGCAAGGCCTGCACTCTGAAACTCCCTACATTAGAATAAGTTTGGCTTCTATGATCCCATTATTGCCCCAGGTCAGGGCCAATGCCAGATCAGCCTATTTACCTGAATGCTCTCTTCTGACCCTGGCAAGTCCTTAGAAGTGCCAAGTTTAACTGTGATATGATACAAGGTGCCATTACAAAAACAAACAAAAGCTCAGCTGGTTCTTGGATCTAAGCAGAAGAGACTTTGAGTTCAAGGATAAAAAGGTCAAAGAGAGTCTTCCTTAACTGAAGAGCAGCATTTCAGACAGTAGAGTGAGGGAGGGGACTGGCTATCCTTTAAAACGGAGAAGCAACACTGGAATCAACATAGGTAGTTTCTCAGAAATGCAGCAGCAAGCAATGGGCCATAGCCCATCTCTAACTCTTCTGAGCACTTCCCAGCAGGGCTAGCTCTCAAGTACATGTGAGGACCAATGGCCTCTCCTGGTCCCCTGATGAACAGGTTAGGGTCTTTCAGAGCCTCAGCTTCCAATTAACTCTCCCTGTTAATAAGCCTGGGCATGTCAGGTCCTTATTTGCACTGGACTTTCAAGTTCTCTTTACCCTCACTGCCATAGTGAAACGTCCTCTATTTTGACACTGATTGTTTTCCAAACATTACCTATAGTCAGATAATAGCAATCTCCAACCATTAGAGATGGGACACTTTGCCCACAGAAAAGCTAGAGAAGGAAACGGTCACTGACGGAGCAGGACCTGGGTTAGCGTTGCTCATCAGCTTGATGAGATCTGAATTCAGCTAGGAGGCAAGCCTCCAAGAACGCATGTGAGGGATTGTTTGGATTGGGTGAGCTCCTGGACGTAACCATATGGATTATCCTAATTAGACTGAAGGAGACGCTCCACCCTAAAAGGGAGTTGTGCTGCTCTCTGGGCTTGGATCCAAGGCTGCATAGAAAGAGGAAGCTAGTGGACAGTGGGATTTGATCAGTCTCTAATCCTGGCTGTGGAGGCAATTTAGCCAGTTATTTCGACTCCTTGACTTTCCTGCCACAATGGACTGTGAGCCAGAATAAAGCCTCCTCATTCTTAAATTGTGTTCATCTGGATATTTCATACCAGCAACAGAAAAGTAAGTAATACAGAGGCTAAATCTATGGCATCAGCTAGAGGGCATTTGCCTGCTAAGATGGTTTTGCTTCACTTTGTGACTGGAGTCTTTAGGATTTAGGTAGAATACCTGGATGCCAATAAACCTGGCAGAACTAACAGTAATGTGGCTTAAGTTCGTTTGGCAATATGCATTTTAGAAAATATTTATCATAGATTTTTATTTTAATCTTTTGAGGGGGAGAGAGGGAGGGAGGGAGAGAAAGAGTGAGGGAGGGAGGGGGAGAGGAGGAGGAGAGGGAGGGGGAAAGGGAGAGAGAGGGAGAAGGAGACAATAAGTTGATAAGCATTATATGCATACAGGAGCCCCCAGAGGCCAGAGAAGGTTATCAGATTGCCTGGAGGTGGAGTTTCAGATAATTGTGAGCCACACTAAGTTCTGGGAACTGGATCCTGGTCCTCTGCAAGAGCAGCCCAGTGCTCTTAACCACTGGGTCATCTCCCCAGTTTAATCAGTCCTTCCTTCCTTCCTTCCTTCCTTCCTTCCTTCCTTCCTTCCTTCCTTCTTTCCTTCCTTCCTTCCTTCCTTCCTTCCTTCCTTCCTTCCTCCCTCCCTCCCTCCCTCCCTCCTTCCCTCCCTCCCTCCCTCCCTCCCTCCCTTCCTTCCTTCCTTCCTCCCTCCCTCCCTCCCTCCCTCCCTCCCTCCTTCCCTCCTTCCCTCCCTCCCTCCCTCCCTTCCTTCCTTCCTCCCTCCCTCCCTCCCTCCCTCCCTCCCTCCCTCCCTCCCTCCCTCCCTTCCTTCCTTCCTTCCTTCCTTCTCTCCTCCCTTTTTTTTCTTTTCTTTGAGACAGGGTTTCTCTGTGTATTCCTGGCCGTCCTGGAACTCACTCTTTCAAGCAGGCTGAGCTCAAAGATCCACCTACCTCTGTCTCCTGAGTGTTGGGATTAAAGAGGTGTGACACCACACCTGGCTCTAATTTCTATTTGAACCTTAAAGTAGATAGATTGTTCAGCTCAGAGAGATTCAGAGTTGAGGGTCCATGAGTGGTGTTAACTATTAACTCACTGGGGACAATTGTGCATTGCCATTAAGCCAATGGGGAACACACGATTTCTTTTGGAGTAAAATGGGATGGACGATTTAGGGTCGTTCTTATCCCTCTTCCTGGGGTTCTCAACCTCTGCAGACAGAAAGAGGGTTCTTAGGTAGATTCTATTTGCTTTCTGGATCTCATAAAGTGCCTCTGCCTCTGGAGCGTACCCTGTGTGAGAGAGATCTCCAGCCCAGAACAGGTACTCCTTCCCCTGACATCTGCCCCAGTCTCTGTATGCTCAGTTACTGATTAATCAGCAGGTTGGACACTCCAGTCCCCTGACAGCTGCGCCTCTATAGAATGGGGGTTTGGCGGTCAAAATGTAAGATGGGGAGATGTGTTGGATTAAAAGGTGCACCTGGAGTCATGGGGACTTGGGGGACCCTTGTTTGCTACAGCTATACCTTGGATTCTGTGATTTAGATCACCTTAGTTTAACTAGGCTGGCAAAGTTTGGTCTTCCTTTCTTTTTTCCTTTGTTCTCTCCTTTCTGAGGAATCACATGTAGCCCAGGATAACCTCAAATTCTCTTACATAGCTGAGGCTCTAGTCCTGGTCTTCCAGCCTCCATTTCCCAAGTGCTAGAACTGTAGGCACTTATAACCAGCTCCTAATGGTAGAACTTGCTTTATGAACATTATGGACTGTGAAACTTCCCCAGACTGTGTGGGGATGTGAAACAAGAATGATTTATGGCCCCCAGAATGCTGTCTAAGGCAGCATGCTCAACCTGTGGATCTTAACCCCTTTGGGAGTCACATATCAGATATCCTGCATATCAGATATTTACATTATGAGTCATGACAGGAGCAAAATTACAGCTATAAAGTAGCAATCAAAATAATTTTATGGTTGGGGTCACCACAACATGAGGCACTGTATTAAAGGGTTGCAACATTAGGATGGTTGAGAACCACTGCTCTAAGAGGCCTGATGTTCTGACGGTACATTCAATGCTCTTGATGTCCCTGGTGTCTGGTCTAAGCTACAATAGGGGAGGGGCACCCAGGGGATTGGACAGTCTTGCCTCTGTTGAATGTGGAAGGAGGCTGCTAGACTAAGGAGGTAGCTGAGAAATTACGGCTGCTTTGTCACGTCCGTCCGGACTGGGTGGGATCAGATGACTTTCCAGGGCCTTGTCTCCTTCCAAGAGATTTACCATGGGATCTAAACATACTGTGTCCCCACCTGTGCCTGGGACAGTGCTTTTCTGGGGAGAATGCTTCTAAGACCTGAGAACCATGGGGTAAACCTTAGCTTTGGGCTGTGTGCCCTGTGGTCAGGTAAGGCCAGTGTGGGTTTATCAAGTTTATCTCAGCAAGTACTAGCCTACTCTGGGTTTATCTCTGGAATGTCAAGCTGTCCTAGGGAATCTTCTAAGGGAATTTCTGCTGAATGCTCTAAGAACATTGCTGAAGGCTCTGTTGATGAGACACTGGAGGCCAAGCAGGCTTAAGAACAAAGCCATTGTTAGGAAGGGCCTTCTTCCACCATGCCTAAACTCAGCCCTGTGAGACGTTCAATATGCATCGGTTGGAGCTGATCCCAGTTAGCAGATCTGGAAGTACATCTCAGCAGTCAGTACCTGACTTGGGGAGACGGGAAGAGACATGTGTCATGCATGTAGCACATGGAGATATGTGTGCCATTAGAGAGTAAAGACTTGTGGAGGCTAATGAGGTCTGGGGTTATGGCTCAGCTGATACTTGCTTAGCATACACAAGGCCCTGGGTTTTTATCCCCAGTACTGAATAAATTAGGTGGCTACTCAGAGTATAGAAACAGGAGAATTGGAAGAAGTTCAAGGTTATCCTCAACCACACAGAAAGTTTGAGGCCAGCCTGAACAACATGAGACTGGCTCAAAACTAAAGAGGGAGAAAAGGGGGGAAGTAAGAAGGAAGTGGGGAGGGAGAGAAAGGGAGAGGTAGAGAGAGAGGGGAGAGAGAGAGAGAGAGAGAGAGAGAGAGAGAGAGAGAGAGAGAGAGAAGAGAGAAGAGAAAGTTAGTTCCCCTGGTCCCATTTTTTTCTGAGTGACTTTTTATGCCAAAATATGGGTATAGTAGATACCCAGGGCCTGGAGATAAATCAAGAGAGAACCTTCCAGGTGCAGGGTGCAGGGAAAAGGAACATAGTTTGATGGGTTAAAAAAAAAAAAAAAAAAAGACAGAGACAGACATGAACTTGTGATCAGAGGCAGACAGCCTTAGTGATTGCAGCCTTTTCCACCTGGCTTTGAGCCTTACATGTAGCCAACCTTTGTGGGCTTCTAGAAGGCCCCCATGGAATGTTCTAGGTGCAGGATATTGGACCTGCTGAAATGACAGAGAAGGAGCTTGAATCCTGGATGCACCAAGTCCACCATATCCCAGACACTCTGGTTTCATGTTTGATTACTAATATATACTAATCAAAGTTCACTAAAGGCATTTCATTAGAAAAATGGTTCTCAAAGGTTTATCATACTTGGACTTGGAAGCATTCAGTTTGCTCAAAGGCGACATAGTACCTTTTAAAATTAAAATTACGCTTTGTTTTTAATCTCTTAATTCATTTTAAAAATTTTATGCGTATGAGTGTTTTGTTTATATGTGTGTCTGTGCACCATTTATGTACCCCACACTGATGAAAACAAGAAGAGGGAGTCAGATCTTCTGTGACTGGTTACAGACAGCTATGAGCCTCCATGTGAGTGCTTGGAATCGAACCTGAGTCCCCTGGAAGGGCAGCCAGTGCCCTTAACCACTGAAAAATCCCTACAGCCCCTACATTTATGTGAGCGTGTGTTTGTGTGCACATATGTGCACTTGCACATATGAGCCACCATACTTCTGTAGAGAGCAACTTCTGAGGGTCAGTTCTCTCCTTCCACTATGAGGATGCTGAAAATTAAATTCAAGTTTTCAGACTTGGTGGCAAATGTGCCTACTTCCTATGCCATCTCACCAGCCCCCAAACTATTGTTTATTATTATTATTATTATTATTATTATTATTATTATTATTATTATTATTATTATTATTATTATTATTTTCTATGGTTTTTCTTTTAGACCAAATCTCTCTACATCTCTTCAAACCTACTTTTTTATGTCACCATAATTACATATTAATATACTTACAACTCTTAAATAATTGGAAGGAATATTCAGAAAAGTTAATGTCCCTTTTACCCTCAGGCCTCTTATGTGGCCCTACTGGAATCCTTTACACATGCACCCCTGTGCGGTCATCTGTTCCCACAGGGAGGATTCATGCAGTGCGCATAGCTGAGGCACCTGCTGCATATTTTACCTCTGATATAGTTTGTACTTCTTTCCACATAGTAGTATAGAAACATTTATGTCTTCGTCTTCAATAGCTGTTCCTCTTAATACCCCCCTTAATAGTCCATAACTGCACAATCGTTCTCAAACACATAGAAGTAAATTTGTAACATCAATACAGTACGGTACATTTTGTATTTGAAGAGATATTGGGAATTACCAATTTCCCATCTAAAAATGATTATGCCAATTTTTCTTTTCTTTAAAAAATGTTTTTCTGGAACTAGTTCATTGTCCCCTTTTTGGGACAGGGTCTTACTATGTAGCCCAGGCTGGCATCAAAACCATGGTCATCCTGTCTCAACTTCATAGATGCTGGACTTGCAGACCCAGGCCACTAGTTACAACAGTGTGTGTGTGTGTGTGTGTGTGTGTGTGTGTGTGTGCGCGCGCGCGCATGCATGGGTATGTGTGTGTTCAAATAAATGGCCTTGTGTGCACACCAAACAGACATTCTGTCTCTGAGCTGCATCCCCAAACTTTACGTCAATGAAACTGCTGTCCAAAAATCTACAAGAATTCCCGTTTCCTTGTGTTCCTGCCAATGATGTGTGATATTGTTTTGTTTCAATTCTGTACTAATAGCTGAAGAAAAGCATTGCTTTTTTTTTTTGTTTTATAGAAAATCTGAGGAGTTCAAAATATTTTCATGTTATGCATCTGTTTATATGTATTCAGAAAAAAATGCCTTTTATAACCCTTTCCCTATGTTTTAGTAAATAGTTGCTCTCTTTCTTTTTAAAAATCCCACCCGTTTATTCAGTGCATGAGTGTGTGTCGGTCAGAGGACAACTCCTGGGACTTAGTTCTCTCCTTCCACGTGAGCCCCAAGGATCAAACTCAGATGGTCAGGCTTGGTGGAAAGTGCTTCCCTGAGACATCCCCCTGTTGATCTGTTCTTCTTACATCAATTAGCATTCCTTAGAAATCAAAGATGTCAGTGCAGTTCCAGCCACCTCTGCAACTCTTATTCTACTTTTCATTTCTGTTTGGTTAATTTAGTGGGTTTCCTTTTCTATAAGAAGTCTTGAAATTTTCTTTAATGAGAAGTTACCAGGGGCTAGAGAGGTGGCTCAACCAAAAAGGGCTAGGCTCATACCAAAAGTTGTCAATTTGGTCCAACTTAGAAAGGATCTTAGAAAGGATCCTTCCTTTAAGATTTTATACGTTTGTTTAAGAGCAGCATCCTATGAATAAGCTATGCTCAATGATTTTTTTTATTTCTTAAGTATTTTACTGCCCTAGATATAATTTTTCGGTGTAAAACCTAAGCTTTTTAATTGGTCATTGCAATACATTTATGTTTTAATGTTTTTTAGCTGGTCTTTAAAAATTCAATTTATCAAATATATATGTGATATATAAATATTTATGTTACATATATATTTAAATATATAATATACATAAATATGTTACATATATATATATATATATATATATATATATATTTAATACTACTTGGGAGCTCAATTTTATACCAAGGAAATCAAAGGGCTGGAAGTATAGGCTAGTGGTAGACTACTTGCCAAGCATCTCCCACACTCCAAAGAAAAATCAACAACAATAAAACACAATAATATTAGTGTATGCTTCCATATGCACATAATTGTAGTGTTGGGAGGGTTAAGGCAATCTGCTTTCAGTGCTAGCCTAGTCTAAATAGTAAAAGCACATCTTTTTTAAAAAAGTATCTTTCTTTCCATTCCAAACAAGAGGCTACTCCACTATTCAGAGCAAAGGGCAGGACAGGAGCTGACAGTCACACTAGCCTTGAGGACCTAACACAGTTGAATTAAACTTTCAGAGGCTGGGGTAGCTCAGTTTGCCCTAAGCCCTGGGGTCAAATAGCAAAATTTAGGAGGAAGCCAGCTCATGAAAACCTATGCAGATGGTGGACCCTAGACTTCAAGTTCATGCTGAGGGTTGTAGGGTCCAAAGTGGAGGTTTGAGAGGTCAAAAGTGGGGACTGGCTAAGTATTTGTGGGATGAATGGCTGTGAAATTCTGGGGAATGCAGGAAAGGGGAGAGTTTACAGAAGGAAAATGTAGAAGCAACTTTGCCCTTGAACTCAGCCTTAGAGCAGGTCCCACGCTCTACCTGGCTCTGTGCTGGCAGCCTGGGGCGGGAGGCACAGCCTACAGGTCAGGGTGTACATGTGGATGCCCAGGGGCTGAGAGAGCCAAGAAACTGTCGTATTTACTAGTGGTGTGCCTGATGTCTCTCCTGCAAAGCACTGGGCACCTCAGACTTCTTGTCCCTCTGGTCAAGGAGTCTGGACATTTATTCTGTCACCTTTACCTGTTGTTTTTGTCCCACAAGGAGCTTACTCATGCTCTCCCTAGGGGGCAGGAGAGACAGCTCAGCGCTTAAGAGTGCATACAGCTCTTGCAGAGAACTGGAGTCCCATCCCCAGCACCCCTCTGGGTAGCTCACCCTTAAGATGTGTGCATCAGGGAGGGAAGAGCAAGGTCCTGGGGTATGGACAGAAGGAGGGAACTTTATGGACAAGGACAAGTGTAGAGGGAGAAGAAGTGAGAAGTAATCAATGAAACTTCTAAAGCAGTAACTGCACACATGAGACTGGAGCTTGCTGTCCGCATGGTAGCCAACAACCATACATAGCTGTTGGCTCTAGCTAGTTTATGCCAGCTTGACACAAGCGTGACTCATTTGGGAAAGGGGTATGCCAGCTGAGAAAATGCCTCCATAGGATTTACCTGTAATGCATTTTCTTAATGTGAGGTTGATGTGAGAGGACCCAAATCACTGTGGGCAACACCCAGATGGTCCAGGGTATAAAGGAAAGCAAGTTGAGCAAGCCAGCAGGAACAAGCCAGCAAGCAGTATTCCTCCACTGCTTCTACATCTGATCCTGCCCTGACTTCCCCAGTGAAGGACTGTGATGTGGAACTGTGGGCTGAAATAAGCCCTTTCCTCCTCAGGTTGTTTCTGGCCATGGTGTTTTGTTACCGCAATAAAAAGCTTAAGACTCTGTTTAAAATAAAATCTAAGAAGGTAGCTCCTCTCAGCATCTGTTTTTGACACGTTTGGTTTCGTTTGGTTTTTAGTCTTCAGACAGGGTCTCATTATGTAGCCCTGGCTGGATAGGAAGTCACTATATAGACCAGGCTAACCTCGAACTCACAGCGGTCCACTAGCCTCTGCCTCCCACGTGCCGGGATTAATAGGCTGCACCACCACACCTGGCTTATTATAATATACAAGATAGCTCAGACACAGAACACTTTCATCAGTACAGAAGGTTCTGTTGGATGGTATTGGTCTAGAGTTGTGACCTCTCTGGGATGACAGTCCCCAAATCAGAGATTGTGTGTGTTCATGGGTGTATTTGTGCACCAATCACAAATAGCTGTTTCTTGTCCCCTCGCCTGACATGTTGCAGTATGTGCTCACTTTGGCTATGTCAGACAGACCATTTAGCAGGAGAGCCTTCTCCTGGGGTTGTTCAAGGAATTCATCCCCTTGGGCTAAAACACTGTGTGACCCCGGCTGGAGAGATGACTCAGTGGTTGAGAGCACTAACTGCTCTTCACAAGGTCCTGGGTTCAATTCCCTGTGACCACATGGTGGCTCACAGTCATCCGTAATGGGATCTGATGCCCTCTTCTGGTGTGTCTGAAGACAGCGACAGTGTACTCACATACATAAAATAAATTAATTAATTTAAAAAAAGATACAGAGGCAAGGTGGGGGAGTTGTCCAAATCAATCAGACAAAGTGTTTAGATTTAAGGCAGGCCATTTGTTGTGTGCTATGGGGTTTGTTTATTATTGTTGTTTTTTAAAAAAAAAAAAAAACAGCAGAGACTATTATTGGTTCTTACAATGTAGTTTTGCATAGGTGTAAATAATGGCAGGACAAATACTTTCTTAAATAGACTGTGAAAGAGAAGTGAAGGAAAGTTGCCTCTGGGGTGGTCATATATGAGCTTATTTATATATCAGTGACTTTGTCTTTCTTTTAAAAATTAGCCAAGACCTCGGAATGTAGTCCGGTTGGTAGAGTGCTTGCCTGCCACACACCCTGGGTTGTGTCCCCAGCATTGCATGAATGTACAGACTGGGCATGGTGGTATATCTGCAGTCCACAGTAGTGGGGAGGTAGAGGCAAGACAGTCAGGAGTTCAAGGTTATCCTGTGCTATAGAACAAGTCCAAGGCCAGCTCACGCTATGCGAGCCCCTCTCTGACTCAAAAACTAAAATAAAATGGCTGGTGAGGTGGCTCAGCAGGTAAAGGCAATCACCAGCAAGCCTAGTGCCCGATTTTGATCCCCGGGACCCACATTGGGGAAAGAGAGAAGCAACTCTGAGGTTTCCTCTGTCCTCCACACATGTGCCACAGTGTGCATACCTGCACATGTGTGCATGCACACACAGTAGTTTAAAAATAGTCAAATGCAGTATCCAGTGTAGAGAGGACAATCCCTGCAGCCCAGGGCATCACATAATGAGTCCAGAATTTGTTTTGCATGCATTTTGGATCAGCGAGGCCACATAGATTTCGGATTTCCCTTGTGGTTGTGCATCCTATAGAGATGCCTGAGAAGCCAAGAGAGAAAGGCTCCAGAGGCTGTAGCTTGCCTGATACTCTGTTTTGCAAAGGAACATTTCAAGGCATTGACACCCCGAAGCTGCTGATGTCCTCGTATGAACCTAAGCTCTGTTCCTTTCTATCCCAGTCCTGCAACAGAGGGCGGATTCTGCTCAGAAGGATCCAGAAGCCTCAGAGAATGCCCCAAGCCCAGATCACCTCCAGGAGGGAGAATTGTCTGCACAGATCCCTCTGAGCCCCTAAGTAAGACATCTCTCGGGCAAATGCACCTGTCTGCTTGACTGCTTTCATGGAAGTTTTCCCTAATAGAAGTCAGAGATCAGAGAGGACCCATGCAGGTTCGAACAGTCTGTGGCCAGACTTGGTAGAGAATCAAATGAATAACACGATTCAGTATAGTGGTACATCCTATCACCCTAGTACTTAGGCTGAGGGAAGGTGATGGCTATGAGTTCAAGACTAGCCCAAGCTACAAAGTTAGCCATACCTTGGAACCCCTGTCCCCAAAGCAGCTCATGGGAGCTGACAAGATCTAATAGGGGTATTCTGACAATGCTTTGCATACATAATACTTTTTATTTATCCTTTGAGAATTTCATACATATACATATATACATACAATGTGTTTTTATCATATCTACCCACAAGTTCTTGCTCCAACATCCCCACAGACTTCTCCTAACACACCCCCTCCCAATCCAAATAGTCCTATTGTCCTTTGTCTCCTCCAATAAGCCATCGAGTCCAACCTGTGTTATCTATGTGCACATCTGGGGTGTTGGGGAAGACATCCACCAGCACACGGGCAACCTATCAGTGGACACACTCACTTGGTGAGGTTTGAACGGTAATTTAATATTATCAAGCCACCGGTCCCTTTTCTGATGTCCTATGTAAACAGGCATCAAAGGGACCTCATTTCCTGGCCTGAAGAAATGCCACATTCATGGTAAACTGAAGTCAAGAGCCTAGGTGCCTAGCCATCATCCTGTCCCTTTCCATGACCTACGTCTTGAGCAGTAGCAGGTGGTCAGACCGAAGCACAAGCGTCCTGTAATTTTTCCCTCGTGTTTCTTCTTTTTAAAATTATTTATTTATTTTCAGGGCACTGCTTGGTGGTTTACCTACATGTATGTCAGTGTGGGGGAGTCAGATCCTCTGAGATTGGAGTTACAGACAGGAGTTACAGATTGTGAACTGCCATGTGGTTGCTGGGAATTGAACCTGGGTCCTCTGCTCTGGAAGAGCAGCCGGTGCCTTTAACTGCCGAGCCAGCCCCCTCTGCTTCTCCTCTTACCAGGATAGTGACCTGGAACTAACACTGCCATGATTATAGAGAGGGTCATGATGGCCCTACTTTGGGGATTCTGTGGCTCGTTGATAGTCAGATGTGGCCCTTAGGGTCCACAAAACATTAGCCAGAGCTGAGCCCTATAAGACCTGGCTTCTGATTTAAACATAGGGAGACAAAAGCAGTTTTTTAGAAGTAGAAGCTACCAGGCTCTGCAGCCTTCATTGGCTAAAGTTTCCAACCTTCTAAACAGCCTAGGAGGCTGCTCCTGGGGGCCCCTGAGGGTGGACTTGTCAACACAAAGCCTTCCTAGCAAAGAACGTTCTTTCTACAGCTCCAGACGGCCCTGTCACTATCATCTTCCTCTCGGGGCCCTGCTTCTTGCCTCTATCCCTGGACAGTGTGCTACCAGGTGTGTGGAGCCACTACCTCCTCAGTGCCTCCAGGGGGTGGGGGCAGCTGGACACAGGGCCAGGGGCACCAGCTTCATTTCACAGAAAGGGTTTTCAAACACAACCCAGGCTGAGGGATAAAAGGACATCTGTCCATCCCTTGGTGCCCAGCCCCGGCTTTCTCGAACAACATTCCTTTATGCGGTTCCCCCTCCCTCTGCAGCCCCCGCCCGTCATACACTGCCTCCTTTCAGACGGCCTGTATGCTGGACTTGTTTGTTTGTGCTGCAGCACGCAGGCTTTCTGTTGTTCTTCACTGTTCTCTCCCCATGAACCCTCCGAGCACACCCTCTCCAGGGAAGACAGGGCCTGGGGACTGGAAGAGTGCTGGAGGATGAGGCTGGGGGTTTGGAGTCCCAGTGAGTCCTTTCCAGAGGAGAGTCTTGTCCGAGAAGTCCTAGAAGAGGGCATCTCTCTAGCCTTCCCAGAGACTACTCATCTGAGAGGTCTTGTGTAGGTTACCTGGTCCTCCTGGTCCTCAGTTCCCTGAGTTCTGCCAGTCCCTCAGGGAGTTGTATGATGATGCTATTGATAAGCTAGCTCACCATGGAGATGTCATGGCTGTTCCAGGAGCTGTGCATTAGGGGAGGAGATGGGAGGTACAAAGAACAAGGTTTGTGTCAAACAGAGCAACAGTTTATCATCAACCCCTGCCCAAGCATAGCCTGCCTCTGATACACAATACTTCTAGGTGGAGAAAACTGGGGAGTGATCTCATGGGCCTTAAAGAATGGGAGTAGGCCTCTTCTAAGCCAGAAAGGGAAACAGTTGAACATCCCTTCTAAGAGGTATGCATGGGTTACCTACCACTGAGGGCCAGGAAGGAGGGCTTTGTGGACCAGGACTCTTAGCTTTCTGACATCTTGGCATAGGATGAGATGTAGATCCTGACTCTATATCAACTTTAATATCCCCTTCAATATGGTTCTATCTCCATTGAATCCCTCTACCCTCAAGGCCTGGACTGGATCCCAAGAGACACTGAATAGGACTTTAATGACTTCCCACTAGCTTTCATGACAAATTATTATGGACTATATAACCTCAGAGTTCTGGTGGCCAGAAGACGGAGGCTACGGTGTCATAAGGTTCAGTTTCATCTCTGCTGCTGTGATTAAACACTCTGGTCAAAAGCAACTTAGGGGAGTAAAGGGTTAATTTCATCCTACAGATTACAATCTACTATTGAGGGAAGTCAGAGTGGAAACTCAAATAAGAACATGAATCAGAATCCATAGAGAAACACTGTTTGCTTATGTTTACTTAGCTTTGTTTATTCAGGCCAGGATTACCTACCTAGGGAATGATACTGCCCATTGTGGCTGGGTTCTCCTATACTAATTAACAATTAAGACAGTCCCAAATAGACATGCCCACAGGCCATTGTGATTTAGGCCATTTCTCAATTCAGATTCTCCTCTTAGATGACTCTAGTCTACAGTGAGTTAACAATTAAAGGTATCCACAACTCGTGGGTTTCTTCTGAGGGCTATAAGAAGCTGTGTTTCAGGCAGCACCACAGCTTCTGGTGGATCTCTATTAGAATAATTTTCCCTGGCTTCTTGATGCATCTTCCTTTTTTGTGCCTTTGTCTTCACAATACCCTTCTACATTAAAGTCTCCCTGTTATATAAGAATATATTACTTCAGAACATACTCTAATCTCCTCTTCTGTATTTCCAAATAAGGTCCATCTCTGAAGTGCTGGGGGTTAGAAGGATTATGAATGTGGAAGGGTGAAGTGATACTATGAAGGTGGCATTCTTGGTGTATGGCCTGTGGCTCCTGGCCAGAGCCAAGGGAAGGAAGGAACACAAGTATAAAAGAGCATCTACCAACATGCCAAGGGTAGATTGTCCTGAAGCGGTTTGTATTTTAATGTTAATTCCACTTCCCGAAGAAGGGTTGGCTAGTCAGAGGACTCCAACTGACGCTTCCCATTTTAACTAGTAAAATAAAGGAAAGCCAGTGACTGGGTAGGGTGAGGGAAATAGAGAGGGCTGAGAGAGAGGTCAGAAGAAGGAGAGAGGACTGAAGTTAGAGGTCGTAGCAACATGGAGCTTCCCAAGGAACCAGCTGGACCCAGGTGGGATTTATTGGTGTTAAAAAGCTATGAACATTAAGGATTTTACAGATCTAATTTCTCATATAGAAAGTTTGTATCTTTGTCTATTTGATGTAATCTTGTTGTGTAGAGGATTTGTGAATCGAGAGTTGAATATATAAACCTGTATGAGAAGCTATCGGGCCTGTAGAGTTGTGTTTGTGGGGGATTTTGGGGTTTAGAAATACCCCGGGACAGAGGTAGAGAACAGGCGGTAGGAAACCAACCGCCAAGGGAAGGAAGTTGCGAGGAGGAGTTGGGTGGTGGTGGCAGCTAAGATCGGGCTCCAGAGGAGCGTGCACAGCTCCAAACTAAAATTGGGCCTGAGGAGTGAGACCTCAGGGCTGATAAAGAGATAAACTCTCTCTCTCTCTCTCTCTCTCTCTCTCTCTCTCTCTCTCTCTCTCTCTCTCTTTTAAAATATTTATTGCAACAGCCAAGCCCCTATCTTCTGCTTCCTCTTGAAGCTGATCCTTGTCATCTTGCATTGGAGGGAGGAGGAAGCCCAGAGTCTCCCTTCATGTACCTTAAGACCCTGGGTCCTCAAATGCCAGCATATTACCCAACCCACTCAGGGCCTTGGTACAGGGTTCCTTAAATACCTGTTCCCTGTGAGTGCAGCTCAGCCTCCCCCATCTAGATACTTTGTTCTGAGAATTTGGGGAAGAATAAAATCCCTGTTCATTTCTATCCCTGCCCCTCCTTCTCAGTGAGTGAGGCACCCACACTTAGCAGCTCACCAGGAGTTTTCCAACAGTCACACTGAGGACTCTATTTATATTCACGCATGTCAGTTTGGACCACAGACCTTGTTAAAAATGCAGGTCCCTGGGCTGGGGCTGGAACTCAGTAGAGCATTTTCTAAGCATTTACAAGAAGTGGGGGAGAAAAAAAAATCTAGAAATTTTATCTAAAAATCCAGTTTTCTGGATCTTCTTAGAAAGTATTAAGTTTGATGAAATAGGTCCCCATCTCCCATGGCCTGGACATATGTCAGAGCTGCCCCTTCATCACAGGACATTTTCTACAGTCTACCTATTCCCATCATTCTCACAGAGCCCTAGATCACTGACATCGAGCATTGATTAGTATCTCCTTCCTGCTTTACATGGGGCCTTGATTGGTATCTCCTTATTGCTTTACATGGGGCCTTGATTAGTATTCCCTTACTGCTTGCCTGCCTTCCTCCTGTGCCAACACTTGTAGCAAAAGCTATCGAATACCTTTATCTGAAAGTGATGCTTCATCTTCTTTATCAACTTGATGGGATTCTGAATCACCATGGAAACACACCTCTGGGTGAGATACTCCCAGGAAGGTTTAACTCATCAGAGAAGACCTACCCTGACTGTTGGTGTCACTGAGCACAAAGGAGGAAGTAAACTGAAGAGTATCATCCATCTCTCTCTGCTCCCTGACTATGCGTCCCATGTAACCAGCTACCACACCTCTGCCATCATGGCCTCCCTACCATGAGGTACTGTATCCTCAAGCCAAGGGCCAAAAGTAAGCCCGGCTTTTTGTCTGGTATCTTGGAAAGCATTGAGAAAAGTAACTTGTGCCGAGTAACTGAGTCATTCTTGGTGGCTCTAGTTTGAGGGGAAAAAATCCATGCAAGCATGTCTCAGGTTATGGAAGCAAAGACTACTCTTCTTCAGACATTGTCTATGAACAACAGGAGTCTGAGCCATGAGCCACACCCTTTAAATGTATTGTGGAAGTTTCCACAAAAAAGAAAAAAAAAACATTTTTTTTTAAGTTAGGGCTATACAGCCTATTTCCCTGGGGTAACCTTTGCACACTTCTGATTCATGGATGGTGTTTGCTTGTGGAATGCAGGGGTGAGCCCAACCTGAATAGAAAATAAACACTGGCCTGGAAAACAAGGTCCAGACCTATATGTGTAGTGTGCGTGACAGCTACCACTGGCAGGTCTCAGTACCCAGAATCCCCCGGGGAATGGGACCTCACTCAGAGGGTCTTCTCACCACCTATAGAGAAGATTTTCTAGACCCTCCAGGAGCTCACAGCTAATCTTGAAAAAATTAATGATAAAAGACATGTGGGGGGAGCATGGCCAACCCAGAATATTCCTGCTATAGGTGATGTCATTGTGTGGCTGGCTCTAGCTCTCCTTAGTGTCTCTTCCCATTGCTGGATGCCTATTAAGTCTCAGGATACTACCTCGGGCCTCTGACAGAAGGGCACTGTCCCATATGGCCACCCAGGGAGTACTTTGTTCATGTGGTCACTCCAGGAATTGTTGAAAGCATACCACTTGTGACACTTCTGTCTGATGGTGTCCGGGTCTCGAGATCTGATTAGTCTGGGGCAGCAGGAGAGAAAAAAGACAAGAAGAGATCCTGCCTACACCATCCCTGCATCCCTCTTCTCTCATCCTTCATGGATGTCAACTCTCGCTCTGGGTTGGTCCATGACTCAAAAGAACTCTCTGAATGAACCACTGGCCACTGCATACTGGCATGTGAGAGGCTGAGTCACACTTCCATGTGAGAACACATCCTGCCTCCTGGTTTTTAGGAGGAACAGGACCCCAGAGCAGCTGTCCCTCAACTTCTCTCAGTTAAAAGAGTACTTTCTAAACTGAACAGAAAAGCCTCGTACGGTTTTGTTTCCATTTGTAGCGTCACCTCTGTAAACCGGAACTTTGAATGATTTCTCAACTAGAGAATTAGTTCAAAGTGAACAATTGGTCGATTTCCTCTTATAGCTTCTATGTAGAGTCCCACGTCAATAACTTTGTAATCTTCCAGCATTGATAAATATTTTTAAAATATTTTGTTCCCACTGTTAATATAAAGTTGCCAACTGCCTTTCTCTAGAAGAGGCCTTTTGTGCTGTAAACCTGTATTTCTTAAGTAGTTGGTATACTTTTATTTGGGGGGGGGTATGCTGGTCTTCAATACATGTGAGAGTCCCAAAGAAGTAGTCGCTAATGCCCATGAAGGAATGGACTTGCTAGCAAGGTGAGAGCACATAGGCAGAGAAAGAGGGGGCCGGGATAGAGAGCTTCTTTCTTCTATGATCTTATATAGGCTGCCCGCAGAAGATGTAGCCCAAATTACAAGGTAGATCTTCCCACATCAGAAGATCTGGATGACAGGTATCCACCCTGCAGATACCCAATTAGAAGTGGGTCTCCCACCTGCAGATGAGATTTTCACTCTCCCCGGTTCCCTTTGGTTTACATTTTTTGTCTGATGATTTATTGTTTCCCCGCCATCATCAATATCGTCGGGGAGTAGCGCTTGGGCTCCACCTTTGCCGCTCCATCCCTGCTAACCTTCCTCCTGGTCACCAGGGTAGTGCCAAGTGCCATGACGAACCTGTCATGGAGCTGCCACCGCTGCAAAAACTGCCAAGGGAGCAGTGGGAGAGCTGAGTCTCAAAAGATCTACTTAAGGAAAAAATTCCCTCACAGTTGTGCCTGTTCTCTTGGGTCTTAGTTCATTCCAGATGTAGTCAAGTTGACAGCCAAGGATAGCCGTCACAGAAGAAAACAGCCATCTAGGAAAGGGGCTGATAGTAGAGTGGCTAAAGCCTTCAGGAATATGTAGGAGACTAAAACAAAGCTATAAAGCCATGTACAGTGTCTCACACCTGTAACCCCAGTTCTGATGGAGGAGGAGCACCAACAGTTTCAGGTTAGCCTGGGCTACCAAGTAAGTTCCAGGCCAGCCTGAGCTAGAATAAGACCCTAAAGGGGAAAAAAAAAAAAAAAACCAACCAAT